>NW_008592963.1:0-1522 GCF_000691845.1 Merops nubicus | reverse complement strand
TTCAAAGTCAACATCCATGGTGGATCCCAAGACTCTGGGATGCTCAAAGTCAACATTCCTGGTGGATCAGGGTGTTGGAGATGCACAAAGGCTCCATCCATTGTGGATCCCAAGAGTCTGAGACCTTCAAACCCAACGTCCATGATGGATCCAAGAGTCTGAGACCCTCAAACCCAACGTCCACAGTGGATCCAAATGTTTGAGGCCTTCAAACCCAACGTCCATGATGGATCCAAGAGTCTGAGACCCTCAAACCCAACGTCCACAGTGGATCCAAATGTTTGAGGCCTTCAAACCCAACGTCCATGATGGATCCAAGAGTCTGAGACCCTCAAACCCAACGTCCACAGTGGATCCAAATGTTTGAGGCCTTCAAACCCAACGTCCATGATGGATCCAAGAGTCTGAGACACTCAAACCCAACGTCCACGGTGGATCTCAGGAGTTTGAGACCTTCAAAGTCAACGTCCATGATGGATCAGGGTGTTGGAGATGCACAAATGCTCCATCCATGGTGGCTCCAAGTCTCTGAGGCCTTCAAAGTCAACGTCCATGATACATCCAAGAGCCTGAGGCCCTCAAACCCAACGTCCATAATGGATCCCAAGAGTCTGAGACCCTCAAACCCCACATCTATGGTAGATCCCAAGTGTCTGAGACTCCATCATTCACGATGGAAGCCAAGGCTGAGACCTTCAAAGTCAACATCCATGGTGGATCCAAGTCTCTGAGGCCTTCAAAGTCAACATTCATGATGGAAGACAAGGCTGAGACCTTCACAGTCAACATCCATGATACATCCAAGAGTCTGAGACCCTCAACACCAACATCCATGGTGGATCCAAGTCTCTGAGACCCTCAAAGTCAACATCCACGGTGGATCCAAGAGTCTGACACCTTCAAAGTCAACGTCCATGATGGAACTCAAGAGTCTGAGACCCTCAAACCCAACATCCACGGTGGATCCAAGAGTCTGAGACCCTCAAACCCAACATCCATGGTAGATCCCAAATGTCTGAGACTCTCAAAATCAACATTCACGATGGAAGCCAAGGCTGAGACCTTCAAAGTCAACATCCATGATGGAACTCAAGCATCTGAGGCCCTCAAACCCAACGTCCATCATACATCCAAGAGTCTGAGACCCTCAAAGTCAACGTCCATGGTGAATCCAAGAGTTTGAGACCTTCCAAGTAAACGTCCATGGTGGATCCAAGCCTCTGAGACCCTCAAACTCAACACCCATGATCCACCCAAGAGTCTGAGACTCTCAAACCCAACACCCACGGTGGCTCCAAGAGTCTGAGGCCTTCAAAGTCAACATCCATGGTGGATCCAAGAGTTTGAGACCCTCAAAGTCAACGTCCATGATGGATCCCAAGTGTCTGAGAGTCTCAAAATCAACATCCATGATGGATCAGGGTGTTGGAGATGCGCAAAGTCAACGTCCATGATGGAACTCGAGTGTCTGAGGCCCTCAAAACCAACGTCCATGGTGGATCCCAGTCTCTGAGACCCTCCA
>NW_008592962.1:49886-72803 GCF_000691845.1 Merops nubicus | reverse complement strand
TTCTTCAAACTGGGAAAACTTATAACAGGGTGTAACTGGTGGCATTGTTCAAACCAGTTGCAAGAAGTAAGGGGGAGCCTTTACAAAGCAGGGGTGTCTCCGAGCATGCCCACCACCAGCAAGGCTCCCTGGGGCTGAACACCTGGGAGAGGAGGAGAAAAGCAGAGGGAGAAGACCCTGAGGAAGCAGCAAACAGATACAGACATGCTGGTAGCACAACCCAGACATAAATCCCTGAGCAAGAGCATGGCAAAGAAGAGCTTGTTTTTTGAAATAGGTGCGGCGCTGTAAGCAAACCCCAGCTCCTCATGTTTGAGGTCACTTTGCTGGGATAAAAAGAATGCATCTGACTCAACTCCTTTCCTAGATCATCTGTCAGCTGGAAGAGCCTATGGGCTGGCTTGACAGCTCGTGGCACCGGGGAGAATAGCAGGAAGGAGCCTGGTCTTCACTGATCCCATGTAGGAGGGCTTGTTCTGCTGGGGGCTGAGTGCCCCAGCTCACCAGAGGACCTCAACTACTCCCATGCACGTACAGGGGAAGCATTAAGAGGGTTAATTCTTTAACTAAGAATGGAACAATCTGTTTGATTTGGTAAATCTTTTCTGATCTGAGTAAAAGCATTCACAGAGCAGTGGTTTGAAGGAGAGAGATACTTCGTGCTTAGATGGGCTGGTACCTCTTAAGAAATCCTTCTTGGTGCTCTGGAGCGTGAGCCAGTTTGGTTGCTTTGTTATAGCCCTGGCTTATCAAAATGCTTCTACCAGGTGCCAGTAAAGGCAAGGATTCCAATTTTTTGGCAGCTGCTTCCAAAGTCTCTTATAAATTTTGTTGATAAGTGTTGCTTGCTCCTTGCTTTTCTTTGATGCTCTAAATAAATGCTACAAGGCTCTGGTTGAAAAAAAGAAAATTAAGGCTACAAGATAAATGGTTTTCTGTCTCTTTCTGTTTTAGGAGGGGGATGTCTGGCCAAATTCTTCAGCTGAAATTAATGTGATCTTTCAACCCCAAGAAGCCAGAGTCTATCAACAAACGGTCTACTGCGACATCTCAGGTACAGCTCCTTGGTCCTGTTCCCCACACTGAAGATGAGGCACAAACAGTTTTTCCAGCCAGCTCGGTCCTTACGTAGTTGCCAGGAAGGGCCAGTGGTCCACTAACATATGCCCGCTGTCCCTGGGGTTTCCAGGTTGTCTCGTGTCTGATGCCAGGGCTCAGGACACCCAACTCTGGATCACTGATCCCAGAATAACCAGGGCAGGCAAAGGCCAAGTTTCATGCCATGGATTTGCCAGCACTTGCTCTGCTGTGAGTTGTCTGTAAAGCCCAAAGAGCTACAGAGCAAAACAGCTTTAGTGAGCAATCACTAACCCTTGTAGACCATTTACATCCTCCAGGATGAGGCTTTATTCCATGGATGCATCATCAGACCCCTGAGATGGTAGGAGCTGAGTTAAAATGTGCTCGCAGTCCCTGGACCCACCTCCGTGGTGGCTACCTAGATGCTGCCAGGCTTTGGGTGGCTGAGCCGTTCAAGGACCATCTCTGGCCACCACACGCTTCTCTCTGTGCGTGGGAATTGCCACCTTGGGGTCCCAAGTGCCTCAGGGTTGTGCAGGGCTTGCTGTGCTCAGCAAGGGGAACAAACACCCTCCCTGGAACTGGTGTCCCAGCAGTCTGCTAGACAAGCTTTGTGCTCATCCTGCCTTACCAAAGTGCTGTCAAGTCTCTTCCTGGGAGCAGTTATCATTGTTCCCCCTCCTCCCCCCCCCTCTTAGGCCATTTGTGCCCTTACAGAGGTGATGGCTTTGCTGTGCTAGCACGGGGCAGGGAATGCTTGCAGCAAGGTTCAGGTTACCTCGTCCTTCCTCTATGCCTGGGCACAATGCTGCTTTAAGGTGGTTTTTTTTGGGAGCAGGAGATTGCTGCAGACCTGCATCCAGGTCTTTTTTCCCCATCTAAGAGGAAGAGGTGTGAGGTCTGTGGTCCTCTAGCAGCCAGACTTCTGTTCTGGAGGGTGCTGGAATCACTAACCCAGCTGCTTTACTGCTCCAAGCTGACAGATACAAATGTCATGAAACAGCTTTTTATTTATACAGTAATTGCACAGGGTTTACTTGGCAAATGCCACCTACAGTAATTACCTGGGGCTTGTGTTAACAAACTGTCTTCCTGCCCACCAGCTGCAGTTGTTAGAGCTGTGGAAGGAAAGGATTGATTTAAAAAGCTGCTCCCAGGGGATTTCTTGCTCAGGGCTGTGCTCCTGGCTCTATTTTTTTTTTTTTTTTTTTTTTTTAATCTGGTGAGAGGGGTGTCCATCACTTTGCTGCAGGGATCTCCAAAGGTTGTGCCTTGGGAGGTTTTTGGTTGCAGAGAAAAAGAAAACAACTTGCATGCAACCCTCAAGCTGGTCTGGAGGTTACAAGAAATCAAGATCTCTGTTGAGAAAGTGGAGACTGCTCTTGAAAGATCTTTACTCTTCCACTGGCTCCTTGGAAGAAGGCCTCAAGGAAGTAATTTAAATGATGCATTTACCCCCCAGTCCCTTTCAAAACCGAGCTGATCCCCAGGGTCGTCATGGGGGGATCTGTCCCAGAGTCAAGGTCACTGGGTGCAAAAAGAGCTTGAAGAAGGCAACAACAATCTTCAATTAGGCAGTCAATTAGTTTGGCTTCTCAGCTCCTCCTGCATTCCCATGTCAGTCACAGATCCCCTCAGAGGCTGACTGCAGACCATATTTTGCCCCTTGCTGGGAGTATCTGGGAGCTTTGCCCCAGTGCAGCTGGAGCTCATGGCCCACTGAAAAGGAGCTTTGCTGGCCTCTGGTTTGTTTGGGTTTTTTTTTGCAGATGCCTCCCTAAATTGCTCAGCAGATGCTTCTGGATCAGGTGATTTACAGAACCCATCAGCACTGTGCAACTTGCAAAGCTGGCAGCGAAGAAGTGCTTTGAAATTTGCTCTTGGCAAATATTGACGCTCAAGATGAACTTTGAGTTATTCATGCAAATAAAGCTGTGGCTCTGGAGTGCTGGAAGGGAGCACACAGTGAGGGGCTCAGACACTGAAAATTCCTGGGGTGGTATAGGTTTTCTGCCATTTCTAAGCTACTCTTGCAGGAAGGAGCAAGCTCCCAAATGATAACCACTCCTTTACCTTGTGATGTCCTGCATGATGGAAAACTGGATCTCTGCTGACCTGGCCAGATGAGAATCACGTTCAAAAACAGTCACAAAACACAAGTACGTTCTGTGGACAAGAAAATGAGTGTCAGAAAGCAGCAGAAGTTAAGGACTTTGGCAACGAAGTGCTGTGCTCTTGGGCTGCCTACACCCCTATTTATTTCAGTGATGTGCCAAGGTGTTGTTCCTACTGAGATCCAAATTCTTGCTCCACCACGTGAGGGTCTGGGATTGAGGTTGAGAGGCTGTAGCCCCTCTGTGCCCTTGGTCTGTGTGCTCTGGAACATGGTATGGTGGGAGCATTACAGGGCTGCAGCCCAGCTGCACCTTTAAGCAAGGGTTGCATGCTCCTCAAGTGCATCCAGGTGGGTGCATGAGGGTGGTGAGGCTCTGACCTGGGTTGTCGAGAGAGATGGTGGATGGCCCATTCCTGGAACCATTCCAGATGAAGTTGGCCGGAGCTCTGAGGAACCTGCTGTAGTTGCAGATGTCCCTGCTCCCTGCAGGGGATTTGGCCTAGATGGCCCTGAAAGGTTCCCTCCAACCCAAACCACATCATTCTATGAAATCCCAGCTCCTGGCAAAGAGGAGGACATTCTTTCTCTTTTTCTTCTCAGCTTTCCTAAATGCTGCTTGTGGTTTAGTCCGTTCCTCCTCCTTTGGGAAGAGCCCACTCTGAAGTTCACCTGGAAGGAAGAAGAGCAAAATTTCTGGGGTAGAAGAGAAGATGGTTTTTATGGACCTTCAGGAGAGGTTGAGGACCTGCTGAAGAAGGAGAAGAACTGCCACTGTTTTTTCACCTACAGTGGCTATGGGACATAAATCTCAGCTTGACTATGGCCAAAAGCTTGTCACTTGGGAATCTTTGGAGCTTCCTAAGAGCTTTTTGTGGCTGGAGTTGGTAATGAAAATTAAACCACATGTGATGCAAGATGGAAAAATCTTTTGATAGTGAGCACCCAATAATTCCTCTTATAGGATGTCCTGGAAATAGAAATATACAACCTGGCAATTAACACCTGGGCTGTGAGACATAACTGTCATCTCTGCTATCAGGTGGGCTTTGGCTGGATCCACTTCAATGTTGTCTCCAACAAAAGCTCCCTCAATCTTCCTTTCTGGATTTGGATCTTATCAAACATCTTCATCCCATGGCTGCAAGATGAAAAAGTCAGGAATCATTGAAAAGGCTCTTCCAGGAGATATTTTTTTCAAATTGTGATCCAGTCACTGTGGTGTCACATCTGGGCTGGTCTTTGCAATAAATAAATTTGGAAATTCTTGAATTTCTGTGCAGAAGTCTTAAAAAAAAAAGTCAGCCTTCAATCCCTTATCTTTAATAAATGGTGAGCGTGGCACAAAAGGAGCTTGAAGGACAGAGGAGTATTTTTTGCAAAAAAGCTACAGTGAAGGTTGTATAGAATCATTTTGGTTCAAAGAGACCTTTAAGATCATTATGTCCAACCATTAACCCAGCACTGCCAGGTCACCACTGAACTGTGGCCCTTCATGCTACATCTCCACAGCTTTTCAATCCCTCCAGGGATGGGGACTTCCCTGAGCCTCCTTGGCTCCAGGCTCAACCCCCCCATGTCTCTCAGCTGCTCCTCACCACACTTGGGCTCTAGACCCTTCCCCAGCAGCTTCGTTGCCCTTCTCTGGCCACGCTCCAGCCCCTCAAGGTCCTTCTTGAAGTGAGGAGCCCAAAACTGCACCCAGGATTTGAGAGGCGGCCTCCCCAGTGTCTAGTGCAGAGAAGACAACTTCTGCCCTGGTTCTGCTGGCCACACTAGTGCTGGTCCAAGCCAGGATGCTAGTGGCCTGGGCCACCTGGTCATAATCTATCTCATCTCCATCTGGCTGTTGACCTCCCCAGGTTCTTTTCTGCTAGGAAGCTTTTAGGGCTCTCTTCTTGCCCTTGTGCTACTCGCCTTCCATGCAGAGTAGAATGGGATGGCAGGAGACTCAAGCTGAAACCTGAGGTAGGATTCAGCCTCTTTGGGCTTCTCAGGTGGCTCAGAACAGTTCTGAGAGTTAGCAGACTTGCAGAAGAAAGTTGGCATCTTAGAGTTTAGCTGGAAGCCTCATGCTCTCAATTGCCTTTGCAACGAGTGATGAGTGTGTTAGGAGAACGTTGACAGCTTATCTCAGCTGGTTGTTGAGGAGGCTGGTCTTCCATAACTGCTCAGCATGCTTCAGGTAAGGTGTCTTCACCAAGCTGAGCTCTTGGCATCGTGGTGAGAATAGGTGAGACTTCTCCTCTCTGGAGATCATAAAGCCCTGTGTTATTGAGGTGCTGCTGCAGGAGGTGAGCCCTGGAGCACCCAGGTATGGAGCCATATGTTGGCCACAGGTTGTGGCTCAGCTGCTTGGCCTGCTCCAGGCAGCACCCAGGTGTGTAGTTTGCTGTCAGCAGAGACCTTCACCTTGCTTGGCCTCGTGCTTCTCTGCTCCTGCATCAGTGCAGCCAGTGGATTTTTATCTTCAGTTGTGCTTTATGAGCTTTGTGCCTTTGCCGAATGGGTTTCAAAGCTCATCTAAGCACATGGGAAGAAATTCAGAGATCATGTTTTAAACTTAGCATCACTTCTTCTACACAAGTTTTCTTTGGAGAGATTCCAAACCTGCCTGGACGGCATCCTGGGCACCCTGCTGTGGGTGACTTGCTGGAGCAGGGAGGCTGGATGAGATGATCTCCAGAGGTCCCTTCCAACCCTAACATGCTGGGATTCTGTGAACTGGTGGCTAAATTAGAAACCAGCACAAGGAATTGGTCAGAAATAAGAAACCAGCCCCAAAACATATCTCCTGAGGGAAGAGAAGGGTCCTTTATCTTCTCCTGGTGCTGGTCCCATCCAGCCCAAAGTCAGGGACTAGCACGGGGGCAGCCTGGAAAATCCCAGGAAACAATCCCAGGAATTGTTGTACTGAAATGGAAGTCTCTCCCCAGGCCGTGAGACCAGGCTGCCCCTGCGCCTCAAAGGGGAAGGCACAGGGCCCCGGCTCTGCTTCAGCTTCCAGCAGCTGGACGTGGGGAAGGTGTTCCTTGGATCAGCCCACAGCTATGAGGTGAGCACTGGGAGCTGGGCTGGATCCTGATGCCTCCCAGGGGCACAGAGAGTCTTGTGGGTTTTCTCGGAGCTTGAGCAGGGAATATCTGATGTAAGAGTCCAATCTGGGGGGTTTCACAGAATCTGGGTACTTCTGATGGCGTACAAAAATTGTATGTGTTGTTTGTGAAGCCCTAATCCCTGTTTTTTAGGGTTGGGAAGCCTGGAGAGGAGAAGGCTCCAGCTGGGGAGACCTTCTGGGGGCCTGCCAGGACTTCAAGGGGATGTGTCAGAAAATTGGGGACAGACTTTTGAGCAGGGCCTGTTGGGACACGACAAGGGGAGATGGTTTGAAACCAAAAGAGGGGGGTTCTAGGCTAAAGAGAAGGAAGAAATGTTTGACACTGAGGGTGGTGAGCCCCTGGCCCAGGTTGCCCAGAGAGGTGGTGGATGCCCCATACTTGGAACCATTCCAGGTGAGGTTGGCCAGGGCTCTGAGCAACCTGCTCTAGTTGGGGATGTCCCTGCTCCCTGCGGGGGAGGGGGGTGGACCAGATGACCTTGAAAAGTCCCTTCCCACCCAAACCATTCCAGGATTTTGAGCAATTTCCTTTTGAGATCAGCTGGGAGGCTTCCTGCAGGAAAAAAAACTGGCTTGAAAAGACAAGTGTTCAGAGGCTTTTTTTTTCAAGTTCTAGATGTGATGCACCCCTGGAGTCTGTCTCTTAAAAAGCAGCTGGAACAAATTGACTGTTTGAGCTCAAGTCCACTGCAAACACTTTCCAGTGAAGTGCATCCTGCCGATTTGTGGGAGCTGGAGGAAAACCATCCAGCCTCCTGGCTCCCATCTGGCCCTTGCAAAGAAACTGGGAGTGCCAACTAGTGTCTTGCCACACCTCAGACCTGGTGCACCTCTGGCTCTGTGAAGAGCTAACACTGCTGGAAAAATGATGCAAAGGAACTTTTTATCTATTTTCCTCCCATGTCAGGTCTTCTGAAAATAATAATAATAAATAAAAAAAAAAAAAGCCAGAGCAACTGAAAGAGGTAGAAAATGAGGCAATACATCATACCAGACACTTTCAAAAGCTTGACTGTGGCAGGGAAGGACACATTAAGGTGTTTTCTTACCCAAACGTTATGCTCTCTATGCATTTTTAATGCTGATCCTTTATTTATTCTTTCTCTCCATCTATTATTTTGATTACTCGAGCAAACGGGAATAAGTAGCTGATGCTGTTGGTGCTGTCTTAAGCAGCTAGACTGGAGGTAAACCTCAGCCTAGGGTCCCTCAATTTCACCTTGCAGTAGTTGGCTTTGGTTTGGGGAGGTCTCTTGGTCTTCACAGGCAGATGGGGGCATGAAGAGAGCTGAATCTCAACACATGCTGCAGGCCTGTGTCATTTGTTTGGGGCAGTAGAGCTCTTGAGTCTTCAACAAAATACAGCTTGGCTCTAAATTTATGTTGTTGGTGTTTTTTTTTTTTTTCTGATAACAGTAAAACCTGTTACTTAGAAAACAAATCATCCTCTGTAAGAGAGGAGAATTCCTCCTGTATTTTCATTTTGCTTTCTTGGTCCTGCAGGTGATCCTGTTCAACAGAGGAGCCATCGATGGTTTCTTCAGCTTAGTCCCTCCAGCTACAGCTCTGGGCTCCTGCTTCACCTTTCTCCCCCAAGAGGGCATCATTTTGCCAGATGGGCTTCAAGTTATCCAGATCTCCTTCAGTTCCACCATTCTGGGGCAGTTCACAGAAGAATTCCAGTTCAGTGTGAAAGGATCCCCTGAGCCTGTGACCTTAACCATCAGGTGAGGAGGACTGTGAGAGCTCAGTGGGCACTTCTGTAGCTGCCTCTGGGTAGTCATCTCCCACTGACCTCATTTCATGATGGAGCAGAGAATAAAGGTGTTGTCTGAGGTCTCAGTCTTGGCTCTGATCCTGGTATCCCCATGATAAGAGCCAGGACCTTGGCTGAACCTTGCAATTCCTGCAGCAAATTAAATGTAATTGTCTATGGGAGGAGATCATCGAATTGAAGAGTTATTTGGGCTGGAAGGGACCTTTCAAGGTCATCTAGTGCATCATCTAGTCTCTTTTAGTGTCAAGCCATGCCCCCTTGTCCTGTCCCAACAGCCCTGCTCAAAAGTCTGTCCCCAGCTTTCTGACAGGCCCCTTGCAGTCCGGTCAGGCCCCCAGAAGGTCTCCCCAGCTGGAGCCTTCTCCTCTGCAGCTGCCCCAGCCCAACTCTCTCCTGCTGGGCTCCCAGCAGAGGGGTTCCCCCCTCGGGTCATTGCTGGGGCTCCTCTGGCCCCACTCCAGCAGGTCCCTGTCTCTGCTGTGCTGAGGACTCCAGAGCTGCCCCAGCACTGCAGGGGGGGTCTCCCCAGAGTGTGGCAGAGGAGCAGGATCCCCTCCCTGCCCTGCTGCCCACCTATGACCATGCCCCTTATGCTCTCAATGCCCAGTTCAACTTTCAAAGTCTTGGATTCTTCTGGGAAGCAGCTTTGCCTTCATGGCTGAGCTGGGATGGCTCTTTCACTTTCCAGGATGGTGTTTGCACAGAATTTGACAGCAGCAGGTTCCTTTTGTGATCCTTGGGTACCACTGTGTGAGGACCCCAGGGCTTTAAGTGACACTGTCCATGCTGCAAAAATGTTTAATTGGAGGCTGCACAGGAAAGGTGTAGAGATACCTGCTGCCCAGTCTGGGTTCCCCTCAGCTGGAGTGTCTCCTTCCTACAGACAGGTCATTCCCCTTTGGCCATGGCAGGCAGTGTGATGGTATCCATGTGGATGGTCTGGGATGCTCCATCTGAGCACACAACAGAGCCAGCAGAGGTGGCTGGAGATGGCTGAGGGTGGGCCAGCCTTGGGTGATTCTACAGCCAGAAGCAGGGTTTTTCAAATCCTCTGGTAATAATCCACACCAAAGAGAGAGCAGCAGCCTCAGCACCACCTCTCGTGCTAATGTGTTGGGACAAGCAACGTCCTTTCTGCAGCCAGCAGAGTGCTGAGGTGGGAGGTGAGGAGCTCTGCAGCCAGCGCCGTCACAAGGGCTTGGGCATCATCCCCTGGGCTGGTGCCACTGCAAAAGATAATCCTCCCTCAGCAAAGGGGAGAGGAAGTCAGAAAGACTGATGGTAGGAGAGGCCAAGGTCACTTCTCAGGACGTGTCCCAGCTGGCCTATCCCATGGGCTGGTGGGATATGTCCCATGATGCTGGGTGCTGCTGGTTGAGGGGTGACGGTGGTGCTCCCTCAGCAGCCAGCCTCCTGGGCTGCTGCTCTTGAGAGGCACTAGGTTGAGGTAGCAATGAAGTGAAAGGAATGTGCACTTGGGTTTATCAGTAAGATGAGGGGAATGGATAAACCCAAGGTTATTCCTTTGCAGGAGAAGGGTGGTGAGAAGGTCTGTTGACCTCAGTACCAGAACAGTTCCGTTGGCTTTGTGTTTGGAGGGAAAGTGCTGCTTTTTTTGGAAATCAAGAGGGAACATTTCACAACCAAATAATTTATTCTTCTCCGTCCCTCCTCCCCCAGACTGGTCACGGGGTGTTACTGCAGAAGCAGCTTTCTCCTTGGGCAAGGGCACTTTTTGCTTGGGAAGATGCACTTCTCATAGGTGGAACACAGCATTGCTCAGATGGTGCCCTCTGCTTTGCTCCTGGGAAGGGAAGGAGCTCCTGGTGGGATTGGTGTCTGTTGGCTTCCTCACAACCATGTGAAGTGGTCCTTCTTCCACCACTGATGCTCTGACTCCCCATGCCCAGCACGTCCTCCCCTTCTTTGTGGCCACTGTGTTTAGCCAGCACCACCCTGGGCTCGATGCAGGTCTTGGTGCAAGAGGTTGATGGTCCTTCTTTATTTCTTCCTCATCCTTGTGTTCTTCATTCCTGGCTGTTGGCTCCTGAGGAGTCCATCTGATGGGACCTCATCATCCCCATCTGCTCCTATGCAGACATCCCTCTGCAGTAATTCCCACTGCAGTCTGCTCCTCCCTGAGATGGCATCTGCCTCCTGGAACTGGAGAGAGTCCAGCTGAGGCTATGGAGATACTGGGAGGACTGGAGCATCTCTGTCAAGGAGAGGCTGAGAGCCCTGGGGCTGTTTAGCTGGAGAAGAGAAGCCCCAGAGGTGATCTGATCAATGCTGATCAAGAGCTAAAGGACCCACAGGGAGCAAGAGGCTGGGACCAGACTCTTCTCAGTGCTGCCCAGAGACAGGACAAGGGGCAACGGGCACAAACTGGAACCCAGGAGGTTCCACCTGAACAGGAGGAGAAATTTCCTTGGTGTGAGGGTGGCAGAGCCTGGAGCAAGCTGCCCAGAGAGGTTGTGGAGTCTCCGGCTCTGGGGAGATTCCAAACCCACCTGGATGTGATTCTGGGCACCCGGCTGTGGGTGACCTGCAGGAGCAGGGGGGTTGGACAAGATGATCTCCAGAGGTCCCTTCCAACCCCACCATGCTGGGATTCTGTGATTTCTGTCTTGCTTTTTTTCAAGGACCTCTGTCCAGCACTTACTTCTCCTTCTCCAGCCCTAGAACTCAAACTGTTTATTTGCAGATGCCTTTGAGATGTCCACCCACCAGGCCAAGCTGAGCCACCACGTTTGGGAGATTTTGAGCACAGGATTTACTCCTCCATGGAGAAAAACTCCCAGTTTGAGATGAACTGGAGGGTGGGACACTGGGCTGTGAAGGAACAGCGATGAATGTTCAAGTCGTTCCTCTCCCACCTTGTGTCGTCCTTACTGCTCTGCAAGGACCACCATGTCCCTTCAGAAGAACATTATTTAACGCCACTGTATGACACAGCTCTTGCCAAAACCTCTGCCTTTCCCCCTCTTCTCTTGCAAGCTCTGCTGTTCTCAGCGGTGGTGCTCAGAGCTCTGGCCTGGCTCCTTGCCCAAGCCTTCTGGGCAGGCGTTCAGGTCGAGCTTACTTGAGCACAGATCGAGTGAGCTCAGCAGAAATGGGAGTCACTTCCCCACTCACCTGGCAAGGCTCCTCCTTGGCGCTTTCCCAGCGTGATCCCCAGCTGTGGTTGGGTTGGAGGTAGTTTTCCATCGTCTCCTGGCAAGCGCCGCCGTGGAAAGCCCAACTGCTCCCTTTGCTCCATCCCAAGGAAGCTGTTAGGGCTTGGGAGGTTAAGTCTCATTATCTGAGGTCCTTGGAGAGGGGACTTCAGCAGCAGTGGGGATTTGCTGCCTGATTTATTCTGATTCAGCTCCAAGAGTCGGATTGAAGCTCCTGAAAGTTGGGTTTGGGGTACGCACTCAGGAGATGACCAAACCATAGGTGATTATTCAGTTGGAAACCAACCTTACAAGGTCTTGAATGCTTGTTTCTTTGGTGTTTAGGAAGGGACGCTGGCAATGGGGCACCGTGGATGAACATGGGGCCCCCAGGAGGGTGCTAGGGTCTGTTCGTGTGCAGAACAGCCCCAGTGTAGTCCTCTGAATATAGAAAGCTCTAGTTCACTGTGGTCCTTGATTTTTGAACTAAGAGGCAGAGCTGGCACTGATTGCATCAACCATGCAATGAGGCCATGTCTGGTGTGCAGCTAAAAGTGCTGATTTTGGTGGATGTTGGTGAATTTTGGAGTTTGGAGCCTGTCTGCTGAGTTTAAGGATGAGCAAGATGCTGTGGTGGGCTCAGGACACCCATGTTCACTGGTTTAAGCTGTGTTGCTCCTGCACGTATCAGCTGGTGCACTGGTCACAGGTTGATACTTTCCTCTAAGATTCAACCATCTGCTTTGTAGAATTGTTGCTGATTCTCTCAGTGGATGTTTGGGGCTTTCCTGGGTTCATGCCTCCAATTTCTGCATGCGTAATGATTGTGTGGGTCAAGATCTTCTGAGCTAGACTTTCATATAATCCATGGAAACACCAGTTCCAGCTAAGAAACACTAAAGAAGGGAACCTGTGGCTGGCAGGGCTGCTTACAATGACTTCGCTTGCATGTGGACACCTGTGTCCATCAACTTACAGGTGGGGAAACTGAGGCACTCTTTAACCAAACCAATGTCTCCTCTGCCTTTGTCCTCACAGGGGCTGTGTCATCGGACCAACTTTTCATTTCAACGTGCCTTCCCTCCACTTTGGTGATGTCTCCTTTGGTGAGTGTGCCCTGGGCTTGGACCACAGGTTGAGAGGTCTGTGCCTAACCAAAATGGAGCACTTCAGTGGAAGAAATACATCACTTGTGTTCCTCCAGAGCAGCCTTTAGGGTGTCCAAACCAAGGCTGATAGTTGCTTTGGCAGTATTGTACCATCAGGAGATCAAACAGGACCAAAGGAATCAAAAGTCAGTATTTTCTGCTGTCCTTCATAGTTTGTTCATCCCCAAGCTCCAAATTCTTGCCAGCAGAACAACTGTAGAAGTCCTGGCCCCAGAGAGTGGGACTGCAGGAGAAGGGGGTTCCTGTTGCAAGGCAAGGACCCCGTTCAACTCCCTGAGCTTCAGTGTAAGGGCACCTCCTTCTCACCTAGGAGTGATGGCCAAGCAGTAGCTCTGCATCAGGCACTGATGTCCTCAGAGATACTGACTCCTCCTCCTTCCTCACCAGACACCCAGGTCTGCTGACAGCTCCCGTGGCTGAGCACCCAGAGCTCTTTGGATCTCCACTGAACATCTCCATTGAAATGCAGATTGTGGGTCTCCATCTGGGTCTCACAAAAGGCTTTTTGCTGAGAGGATCCAAAGTTTCAATGTGAAATTGATTGTGGGTTGATTGAAGGGCCGTTAGCATTCTGTGCCCAGCATGCCACCCTGTTTTCATGCTGTTCCTGGACTTTTTAAGGCAACCCATTAACTTTCCTGAGCTGCTTCCTTCCCTCCCTACATCCCCACTCTGCCGCTTTGTTTCCTTTTAAATAAATAAAGCAAGAAGCCTGGTTACATAACAAGAGGTCCATCCTCCGTAATCTGATTTCGTTAATAAGGCTTCTTCTGCTGAAGCCACCTAGTTGGTGTTTTGTGGCTTCTTTTAACTGTTCTGCTGACTGTCCTCTGCATCTGGCCACTTCAGTCTCCTTTGGGACTCTGAAGGCTCCATTTGGCCTTTTAGTGGACCTCCTGATTGAGTAATTGCTGGAGGTGGACATGGAGAAACCGTGTCTGCAGTTGGTTCTTCTCCACATCTCTATTCATGTACCTCTTGGTAAGCAGGTCATGGGAGATGTCTCCTTCCTGCAGAGCTGGCCAGCCAAGCTAGATGTTCACTCCACAGCAAGCTGTGGGCTGGTGTCCTGTCCCTGCAGAACATCCCCACACCAGGTGTGGTTGTGTCACTGGCTTTCCATCATGGAAAGCTGTTGTCCAAGCTGAAGTGATGTCAGCTTCTGTGGTCAGGAGCCAAAGCCCAGTGTGCAATGTGGATGAGATGTCCCCTTTTGTTAGGTAGAGTGAGACATGATTCCTGCCAGTTTCTAAGCAAGGATCAGGTTTGTCTCCAGTGGAGTGGGCTGTGAGTTGGCACTTGCTCAGTCTGGTTGCCCCAAAACAGGAGATGCCTGAAGGATCCTGTCTGGAGAAACTGCATGAGAGTGCACCAGGTGCAGGACCCTCCACTTGCCCTTGTTGAACCTCATGAAGTTCCTCTCTGACCAACTCTCCAGCCTGTCCAGGCCTCGCTGAAGGGCAGCACAGCTCTGGTGTGTCAGACACTCTTCCCAGATCTGTATCATCAGCAAACTGGCTGAGGGTCCCCTCTGTGCCTTCATCCAGGTCATCGATGAAGACATTGAGTAAGGCTGGACCCAATCCTGTCCCCTGGGGAACACATTGTGAAGAGTGGTCATTGCCAAGGAGGCAACCCCTGTGATCAGAGGGAACTTAAGAGACAATTAATTCCTTGTTCAGCTTCTCCATTAGCTGTAATTCCAGTTGAAAAGAGCTAAACTCCAAGCTCAGCAGGACATTTCCACCAGGAATCACGGGAGAATCGTAGCATAAATTCCTCTTTGTGTCCTTTTCCCAGGCTTTCCTCACACCTTGTCCTGTCGCCTCACTAACACCTCCTTGGTGCCCATGACCTTCAACCTTCGCATTCCTGGGGACGGCTCAGGAGAGCCCAGCGTGACCAGTTTTGTGCAGGTGGTGGACAACACTCACCCATCCTGGAGGAAGGGAGCCCGGGGTCGTGTCAGGCCGACCGAATTTACCATCAGACCCCGCAGAGGGACCATCCGCTCCCAGGGATTCGTGGACATCCAGGTAGGGGAGAGGAGTCCAGCCAGATGTGCTTCAGCAGGGAGAGCTGAAGCTTTGCTGATGTCTGAGAGGGCTTAGCCCTGCTAGCTTAGACCATAACCTGAGAGATCTGCACCAGCGTTAGGTCTCTGTTCGCTGGGCTACTACTCTGGGCCTACTCTGCAGGAGCAACGTTTTGCTTTGCAGATCAGAAGCTGAAGATCATGTACCCTGTGGTCAAGCAGAGGAGCCATTCTTGTGGTTTTGAGAGCTTCTTAGAGCTATTTCTTTGCTTTAAAGTGGGCAAAGGGAGGAGGACAGAAGGTGGCTGTTGAAGAGAGCTGGCATTGTATGAATGGTTTTGCTTTTCATGCTGGTCTTCTCCTCTCCCGTTGAGCTGAAGGAGCTGTGTTCCCTCTGGGGATCTCCAGTGGGGACTGAAAAGGCTCTGGCAGCCATGACCTGCACAATATTTGCTGGGCCACGTTTTTCCCTCAGCTTCCCACTGTCAAGCTGAGTTCCTCCTGTTGTAGGCAACAGATTTCTCCTGGATTTACGCTGCTGTGGTTGAGACAAAAAATTAAACCCTTCATTTTCATACGGTGGTGAGCAGAGCATTAGTGTAACTGTGGTTTAATTCAGCTTATGGAGGGTCTGAGAGCTGCCAAGGGTATTTATCAAAGCAGGAATTGTCAGAAGACTTTTGTCACTCTCAGACTGTGTTCTACATGTGGACAAGCAGAAGAATTAAGGCAAAATCCTCCCTTCTCCTTCACGTGGAATGAGAACCAGAGGATACCACATGTGGATGATGGTTTTAGGGAGTGATAAAGTATTTGATGCTCTCCTCTTCCACCAGGTCACCCTGTGCTCCAACACAGTGAGGAGATACGAGCTGGCACTGGTGGTGGACGTGGATGGTGTTGGCAAGGAGGTGTTGGCACTGCTCCTCACAGCCAGGTACCAAGGCTTTCCTTGAAGCTCATCATCTTTCCTTGTGCCTCCATCACCTGCACATGCTTTGCTGGCTCCAGCTCCAAGTAGGAAATGTTACTTAATGAGCTGGTTCTGCCCAGCTAGATCTGAGAGCAGCAGTGTTTTGGAAGCAGCCCATGTTGAGAAGCGCCTGGGCTCGATGGACAGGCATGGCCCCGAGTCTTTTTTGGAAGAGAACAGTCATTTGAGTCATTGCTGACCTGGTTTTTGATGCTTGAGGTGTAACAAATCTCCAAAGGGCTGTCTCTCCATTGCCTGAGGGCGCTAATGTATGGGGTTGGGGAGTGAATCACAGAATGTTTCAGATTGGAAGGGACCTTTCAGGGTCATCCAGTCCAGCCCCGCTGCACTGAGCAACGTCTGCAGCATGAGCAGGTTGCTTAGGGCCCCAGCCAACCTCACCTGGAATGGTTCCAGGGATGGGGCATCCACCACCTCTCTGGGCAACCTGGGCCAGGAGCTCACTACCTTCAATGTCAAACTTTTCTTCCTTTAGTCTCAATCTCCCTCTTTTAGTTTCAAACCATCCCCCCTTGTCCTGTCATAACAGGCCCTGCTCAAAGTCTGCCCCCAGCCTTCTGACAGGTTCCTTTAAGCACTGAAAGGTTTCAAGAAGGTCTCCCTGGAGCCTTCAACTCTGCAGGCTGCCCAACCCAACTCTCTCAGCCTGTCCTCTTAGGAGAGGTGCTCCAAATGGGAAAGAGGCTATGGCAGGACTGATGAGGGAAAAAGAAAGGCAAGATCTTATAAGGGGAGAAGTCCTTGCTGTAGAAGGTGAGCTCAGGTTTCTCTGCATCCCTTCACTTCTTTTGAGCATTAATGTTTTCAGACTTGAGCCAAAAGTTGTTCTTGCTGCAGCCAGATTCAATCCCGTTGTGCTGCAGTGGGTGTCAGTTTAATTACAGGAGGGACACGGTTCGGTGGTGCTGGTCCCTCTCCCAGCCTGTGCCTGGGCTGCAGTTCTTGTAAAACCAGTGCAAACGGGAGCAGGCAGCTCATGGAGCGTGGTGGTGAAGGACCAAGGTCGCTGTAGGAGCTGGGCGAGGGTGTCACCCACCCTGCAAGGCAGGTTGGGGCTCGTGTCCTCCACTGCTGGGTCAGCTTGGCTGAGTTTTGAGGCTGGTTTTTTTTTTTTGCTGAGACCCTGGAGCCTTGTGTCCCTGGAGCCTTGGTGAGCACTGGTCCTTGGTGGGAAGGCTCTCCCAGAGCTCATGCTTTGCTGGGACCATTGGGAGAGACGTGGAAGCCTTCTGGGGCAAAGGTGCTCGTCAGTACCACCAGAGAGTGACCAGCGTGTCATGCTCCGTTTCACCACATTCAGGGAGCAAACAAATTCTCCCTTCTCGTGCCACCTCTAACTCCACAGTTCTAATTGTGGTCGTCTCTTTGCCTAGATGTGTGGTTCCTCCTCTGCGAGCTCTCAACCCCGTCGTGACGTTTGGGCGGTGCTTTCTCCAGTTCCCTTCCCAGCGGATGCTGACCCTGGTCAACGAGAGCGACCTTCCGGGCTGCTACGGGGTTCTGCCTCAGGTTGGGCATCACCTCTGCCTCCTGCCCTCAAATGGTGGCTAGGGGCTTACTAGGGAACAAAAGGGTTTGGTGAAGACCTTGCTGGTTTGTACACAAGCCTAGAGGTTTCCTGAGAGCAAGAACCTACCTGAATATAAACCTTAGGAAGCAGTTAAATAGGAACCTACATGAATATCATCTTTAGGAAGCAGCTTAAAATCTTTAGGAAGTAGTTTATAGCTTAGTCTCTGGGATGCTTTCATGAACTTAGAGGGCTGGAAAAAGCTGCTGCCCACACAGGAGTGGGTGTTTCTGGATGCAGCAGCTCCTGGACCCACTGAGGACACCAAGCATCTAAAAATCTTGCATCTTGTTTTGTGCATTTCTACATTCTCCAAGGGATTTTTTAAAAAATGGGTGTGAAATGTATTTGTGGTAGATGTTCAGGAGTTTAAATTTTCCTCAAAGGTCCCTCTGAAGTTGCATTTGATTCCCAGTGTCAGCCCAGGCTGGGGGTGAAAGGCTGGAGAAGGACTTAGGGGTGCTGGGGGTGCGGAGCTGGCCAGGAGCTGGTCTGGGGAGACCCCCCTGCAGTGCTGGGGCAGCTCTGGAGTCCTCAGCACAGCAGAGACAGGGACCTGCTGGAGCGGGGCCAGAGGAGCCCCAGCAATGACCCGAGGGGGGAACCCCTCTGCTGGGAGCCCAGCAGGAGAGAGTTGGTCTTGGGCAGCTGCAGAGGAGAAGGCTCCAGGGAGACCTTCTGGGGGCCTTGCAGGGCTTCAAGGGGCCTGTCAGAAAGCTGGGGACAGACTTTTGAGCAGGGCCTGTTGGGACAGGACAAGGGGGGATGGTTTGAAACTAAAAGAGGGAGATTTAGACCAGAGAAAAGGAAGAAATGTTTGACACTGAGGGTGGTGAGCCCCATGTCCAGGTTGCCCAGAGAGGTGGTGGGTGCCCCATCCCTGGAACCATTCCAGGTGAGGTTGGCCAGGGCTCTGAGCAACCTGCTCTAGTTGGGGATGTCCCTGCTCCCTGCAGGTGGCTGGGATTGGACTAGATGGCTTAAAAGGTCCCTTCCAACCCAAAGAAATTCTACAATGGAATGATTGTCCCTTGTAGGAGCAGAAGGAGGACGCTGCTGTGTGGTTCTCCAGCCCTGTTCCCTGTGGGATTCTCCATCCTCACAGCTCAGTGGAGGTCCCGTTCACACTCGAAGCCCGGGTGTTGGGAGAGCAGGACACTGTTGCTTACGTGGCCGTGTTTGGGAGTGAAGGAACCCCACTGGTGAGTGCTGGGGGAGATGTGTGTGTGCTCTTCTCACTCACTTGGTGGGGTGTCAAGTGTCCAGGGGTTCTTCCAGGGAAAACAAGAACTTCTCATACATGGTGGGGACAATGAAAGAAAGGATTTGTGATGTCAACAACAGCTAATGCCTGGAGAGGTGGCAGAGTGGGATCCTCTGAGGTGGTGATGGAAGTGTCTGACAGCATTTCATTAAGAGCCCCATCTGACACCCAGCACAGTGCCCGTGTCTCACACATCAGGTGAACAGCAGCTGCCAGTTCATGAGGACTTTTGTTCAGGAGCTCCCAGGGGCACCCTGAATCCTGCTAAACCAAGCCCTTCAACAGTGCTTAAGGGCTGCAAAGCTGGATTTAAGCCTTTCTGGAACTCAGGCCCATCAGTCCTGAGAAATCTCCACCAAACCTCCTAGCCAGAAGGCCCAGATGAAGACACACGTCTCCACACCACTTACTTGGGGCACAGGGACTTTTTTTTCCTACCAAGATTGGAAATGGCTGAGGCAAAGCAGTGCTGGGCTAAAGCCTCCTTGAAAGGTGGTGGAATAGGAAACAGCAGCGACGACAACAAAAACGTGGGTGAAAGAATGTTGTTAATTAAACTTTAATTTAAAAAGATATTAACTTTTGAAGCAGCTGGTTTAAAATGTCTTGCCATCTCTCCGAGCAAGGAAGAGGATGTCAGAGGATCCCTGGGACCTTTAAGCTTTCTGTAACAGAAAGGAAGGGCTGACATTCTGAGAGGAGTTGCAGGGCTTTTAAATTTTCATTAAAATGAAGAGAAATTATGCTGCTAAACCCCCTGGATGCCACAGAACAACCCAACCAGGCCATGGGATGACCGAGCAGCACAGGTTTTGCTGGGCTGTCTGAACTGGGACAAAATAATTCCTCGTAAATACGAGGCCCAAGGGTTAAAACTTTTAACAGGGAGAGTTTCTCCCCACTGGAATAACCAGTTGTCACCACCAGCCTGGTTTTTAGCTACAGAAATCTTGCAAAGCTTTTACCCTTGGGTTAGCAACATGTGGTTTTGAAGTTTACATGACCTTAATCTTTTTTCTTTAGTGGGAGATGAATGTCCATCTCGGCTGGAGAAGCCTCACTGTCCCTAAATAAATGACTAGAGGAGGCTGAGCCAAGTGTGGGCACCCATTAGTTGATCTCTAACTTGCAGGGTTTACTCTTGGTCACTGCCAGCACCCAGCAAGTGCTGGTAGAAACCTCCCTGTGTGTACCAACAGCACAGAGCTGAGTTTCTGGCTGTCGGGTGAGATGATTGGGGTTTTCTCTAGGCCTGCCTTAGCATTCCAGGGTGCTATCAGTAGTTCCAAAGCTCCCTGGGCGTGCGGACAGCCCAGCTGTCGTGCCACACACCCTGCACTGGTGGCAGATCCTGCCCAGATGCATCACACGAGGCAAACCTGCCCTCCAGGAGCCTCTGCAATGGGGTAGAGCAGAAGCTGAGCTTGCTCTTCTTGTCTCAAGTTCTACTGTCTGCTCTCCAGGTTGAATCTTTATGCTGTTCTAGGTGAAAAATGGTACAGATCTCTCATCCAGGTTGTGTAGGGTCCCTCCGTGGGTCTGTTGCCTGGGGTTTTGTTGTCAGGTGACCATGTGCCAGCTTCAGTTTGGTGCGTGAAGACTTGAGGAACTGGTGAAATCGAACCCTGGGGTTACTGGTGGCCAGGCAGGCTCCTGTGCCACGGGCAGGGGGTTTGGCAGCTGGCCACTGTCACAGTAAGTGGTCACTCAAACCATGGCTGTCGGCCAGGGCCAGATGCTCTTCTCTGGTGAGTGATCAGAGGGGACATTCCATAGCCCTGGACAAAGCCAGCAGTGCTGCTGGGGGCTGGGTGTGGGTGGGAGTGGCTATGTTGCCCGTGGCAAAGTTGCCATCTCCTTTGACTGCCTTCCTCTGTGTGTCATACTGCCCTTAACGCTGCTGAAAGGGGTTGTTCTTGTCCCTTTTAACATGTCCCTTGGCTGCTCATGGCTTGGATAAGTGGACACTTTGCTGGGTAAAAAACTGGCTGGATGGTTGACCCAGAGAGTAGTGGTAAATGGAGTTAACTCCAGCTGGCAGCCTATCACAAAAGGTGTCCCCAGGGCTCCTACTGGGGCCAGTTCTCTCAAATGTCCTTCAAAATGATCTGGACAAGGGGCTTGAGGCAGTCTGCAGACAATATCAAGCTGGGCAGGAGTGTAGATAAGCTTGAGCATAGGAGATTCTACAGAGGGACCTGGCCAAGATGGATCGATGGGCTAAGGCCAGTGGGATGAGGTTCAACAAGGCCAAATGCTGGGTGCTGCCCTTGAGTCACAGCATCCCCCTGCAACACTCCAGGCTGGGGCAGAGGGGCTGGAAACTGCCTGGTGGAAAAGGACTTGAGGGTTGTGGTTCAATAGCTCGCTGAAGATGAGCCAGTGTGTGCCCAGGTGGCCCAGAAGGCCACCAGCATTCTGGCTTGGGTCAGCACTAGTGTGGCCAGCAGGACCAGGACAGGGCTTGTCCTCCTAGACTGGGCACTGGGGAGGCTGCTTCTCAAATCCTGGGTTTGGTTTTGGGCCCCTCACTCCAAGAAGGACCTTGAGGGGCTGGAGCATGGCCAGAGAAGGGCAACGAAGCTGCTGGGGAAGGGTCTAGAGCCCAAGTGTGGTGAGGAGCAGCTGAGGGAGCTGGGGGTGCTGAGCCTGGAGCCAAGGAGGCTCAGGGGAGACCTTCTGGTTCTCCACAGCCCCCTAACAGGAGGCTGGAGCCAGGTTCGGGCCGCGCCAGTCAAGCAAGAAACAAGCGCCAGGGCAAGAGGAAACAGCCTCAAGTTGCCCCAGGGGAGGTTTAGGTTGGACATGAGGAGAAATATCTGCTGCAGAAGAGTTGTCCAGGGCTGTGCCAGGCTGCCCAGGGCAGTGGTGGAGTCCCCATCCCTGGAGGGGTTTCCAAGCCATGGAGATGTGGTGCTGAGGGACATGGGTCTGTGGGGATCTGGCAGTGCTGGGGGAATGGTTGGTGATCATAAAGGTCTTTCCCAACTAAACCGATTCCATCATTCTATTCTTGGATGAAGGGGTGTTTTAGAAGCCCTTTCCTTGGGGAGGGTAGATTGTGTTAGCACACCCTTGTTGAAGCCAGCTAGGCTGGGCATGCTCTGGGTGTTACTCTGCCAAAGTGTCCTGACCTGCCTTGGCTGCTTCTGCCCTGCTGTCACCTGGAGGCAAATCCAGCAGGCAAGACACAGCTCTTCTCACCAGCTCCTCCTTCCCAGGAGCTTTGGGCAGCATCACCCAGCCTGCAGCCCTCTGTGCCCCCCTTCTCCCAGGGGTTCCATCATCACGCGTGGCTTCAACTCCTTATTTTTGAGGTGCCAGCCTTGGTACGTGACTCTTGGCTCCTCCTTGCCTGCGGTGGTGTCCTGCTGAGGGCTGAGCATTTCTGGATGCAGCTCCTTCTGGCCGAGCAGTTCTGACAGCTGTCAATGCTGTTTCCTTCAGGCAGGCATCCTTCAAGGGTTGACATCATCAAGGAGGGTTTCTTGTGTGGTTAGATCACACTCTGTGCCCTCCAGGGAGTCCTACAGTAGCTTCTTGGTGTTCAGAGGTTTCTGCCTTCAGGTCTCATTTAAGAATTGTGCTCTTTGGAACCACTGAAATCCAAACAGGCTGGAGAAATTCTTCTGGGCTTTCATGACGTGAGGAGGTGGCTCAGCAAGTGGGTCTGAATTCCTCCTCCAATAATTTGTGCCAGGGCTGAAAGAATGAAACTTTGGGGTCTCAGACTGACAAATGAAAAAAACATGGCTTGAATTAATTAATAACTACTGTCCATTATTAATATAATACCAGGAATACAGGTAAGCACAAATCAGAGGCAGGTGATGTGTGTGATCTCTCTGAGGAGCTCACTTTGCTCTGGCCTTGGGCTGGTTTTCACAAGTGCAGCTTTGAGAGTGTTAAAAATGTCACTGTCTGAGTCTTCTGCTGCTGCACAGCCACACAGGGAGGGTAGTTTGGGGCAAAACTGAGCAGAAAAAGGGCTGGGAGCAGGCACAGGGTGGAGGAAGGGAAGGTAACTGTGTAAGGGTTGTGGAAAAGCAAGGGTGAGATGCAGGGTTTCTTTATCTTCTGGTACCAGGAGCTTGGGGTGATAGGTGGGATCACTCCAGATCCCACACGTGCTCCTGGCCTTCTCCTTTGGGCTTACAACACTGAGAACTTCAAAGAGCCAGAATTCTCCACAAGTCTAGGGATCTATCCCCCTTAGAGCTGTCTAACCTTTTCAAACTTTCCCTCTCATGTTTTTGTTTTTGGTTTTTTTTTCCTAATCTTTCCTGCCTGCTTCCTGGAGCAGAAAATCCATTTAGTGAGCACTGGAGAAGGACCAGTTGTCTACGTGCAACCGAGTAAGATAAATTTCGGCAGCATCCAAGTTCTACAAGATGTTTCCCGAGCTCTCCACCTCTCCAATCAGGCCGTCATCCCTGCATCCTTCTGGACAGAGATGGTAAGTGTCTGGCATTCTCCAATGAAAATGACTTCTCTGGAGTAGCCCATGAGCTGATTTTTTTTATATGCAACTTTTCCACCTTGCTGTCCATGAGAGAAATCAAGGTGCTCCATCATGGTGCACCAAGTGGAGCCCGTGGCTCTGGGGGCAGTTCTACCTGGAACACCCCTTGGTAAAACAGAC
>NW_008592962.1:18329-49855 GCF_000691845.1 Merops nubicus | reverse complement strand
GCAGGAATGAGGCTGGATCATGTTTACTACTTCTTCCTTTATTTTGTGGAAGGTATTTAGGTGTGAGAGTTGTGGGTTTGGAGCTCAGAGATAAAAAGAACCCTGTGGCCCTTTGCTTCTGAAAGGGAAGGAGTTTTCTTGCTCAGAGAGGTTGTTGATGCCCCATCCCTGGAAGTGTTCAAGGCCAGGTTGGCTGAGGCTTGGGACAACGTGGTCATAGAATCAAAGAATTGTTCTGGTTGGAAGAGACCTTTAAGATTGAGTCCAACCATTCCCCCAGCACTGACAGCTCCCCACTACCCCATGTCTCTCAGCACCACATCTCCATGGCTTGGAAACCCCTCCAGGGATGGGGACTCCACCACTGCCCTGGGCAGCCTGGGACAGGGCTTCACAACACTTTTACAGAAGACAATGTTCCTCAACTCATTTGCTATCTGAAACTGCTTTGTGTCAAACTGCTTATGACAGAGATGGGGTGTGAGGCCGGTCCTCAAACTGCTCACAGTGTGATGAGTTTCACACCTACTGGGGGTCATACCAGCTGGATTGTTGCATGAGAACGTGCTGGCTTGGGTTCTGTTCCTGTGGAGGATGTGGGCTCGGTGGCATTGCAGAGTGTCTCTGGAGAGCAGCTGCAGAAAAAGGCAATTTAAGTGGTGGAGGCTGCATCGTGTGCCAAGCTGCACAGCAGGAGGAGATCTGGGCTGCTTCTCCTGCAGGGGACAGAGGGATGGTGCAGCCAGTAAGGGCTTGTGTGCTGAGCCCAGGTGGGATCTGCTCCCGAGGGGTCTGCAAACAGAGTTCGGGGGTTTGTTCCTCTCTGTGCTAGGTGGGTTGAGCTTCTGGCGATGGTTAACCCAGACCTGGTGCTGTGGCTTGGTTGTGTCTGTGGATGGAGGATCAGGTAGCGTGAGAGTACAGGCTCGGCCTCCTGGGCCACAGAGAACGGGCTGGGTTTCCACCTTCCAGTTTTCCAGCTGTTTAGGGGCTAAATGTGACCTCAAAGCGAGGGATTCGCAGGGCAGCTTTTTTTGACTGTGCAATGAGAACGTGATTTCCATCTCTGCAGAGAGCAAGCCACCTCAGGTGGTGCTGCTGGGGTGGGGATGGTGGGGTTGGCATGCTGGTGCCAGGCACTGGCTCGCAGAGCTGCTGTCCAGGTCTAACACCTTCCCTCCTTCCCTGGGCAGCTTGCAGGGTGGATCTGCCTCTCCATTGCCTCAGGGCCCAAAAGTGTGGGGTTGGGCAATGAATCCTGGAGTGGTTTGGTTTGGAAGGGACCTTTCAAGGTCATCTAGTCCAACCCCCCTGCAGGGAGCAGGGACATCCCCAACTAGAGCAGGTTGCTCAGAGCCCCGGCCAACCTCACCCGGAATGGTTCCAGGGATGAGGCATCCACCACCTCTCTGGGCAACCTGGACATGGGGCTCACCACTCTCAGTGTCAAACATTTCTTCCTTTTCTCTGGTCTAAATCTTCCTCTTTTAGTTTCAAACCATCCCCCCTTGTCCTGTCCCAATAGGCCCTGCTCAAAAGTATGTCCCCAGCTTTCTGACAGGCCCCTTGAAGCCCTGCAAGGCCCCCAGAAGGTCTCCCCAAGTGGAGCCCTCTCCTCTGCAGGCTGCCCAAGCCCTACTGTCTCCTGCTGGGCTCCCAGCAGAGGGGTTCCCCCCTCGGGTCATTGCTGGGCCTTCTCTGGCCCTGCTCCATCAGGTCCCTGTCTCTGCTGTGCTGAGGACTCCAGAGCTGGACAGATCCTGTGCTACTCCTCTGCAATCTCTGTAAAGTACTGTGGGTGGTCAACAAACAGGAAAATACTGAGGTGCTTCCAGGATGGTTTACCTCCCTGCAGTGAAGCTGGGCTCTGCTGCTTCATCGTCCACCCTGCAGACTCCCCAGGGTTGAGAAACCCCATGGTGAGCATCTCAGCTTCTCAGGACAGCTGCTGCTATCACAGAGACGTTCAAGGAAGCAGGTCTTGAGAACCTGCTCGATCAGCCCTTTCAACGAGGACTCTTCAGACTCTTGCACAGCATGGTGCTGAGCCTGCCTGATGGAGCAGCACTGCAGCAGCCCAGATGTCCTCGAGTTGCTCCCTTGTCCTCAGCAGCTGCCTCCTCTGGTGCTGTTTTGCTGCCTCAGTTGAAGCTTTGCCCTTTGCTACTGCCTCAGGCAGCTTATTGATGGGAAGAGGAGAGGATGGAATATATTTGGAGCTAGAACTCAAGATGCTCATGTACATCTGAGAGCAGACCTGGATCTAGCTGTCCCTTAGTCCAGCTGGTGGGGGATTGGGCATCCTTCGTTCAGTTCTGGCCCTGAACCCAAGCCCTGTGTTCTCTAACCTGCTCCTTTGATCTCCTGCTTGGAGGTGGCTGCAGGAAGGCAAGCTGTGGGTTCCCCATCTCCTGCTTGATGGCTCATTTCAAAGCCGTCGCCGTCTGCAGTCCAGCTGGTAGATCAGGTCCCCACTTGAAGGGAAGAGCCATTGATTGAAGCTCTCATGGCAGGGTGGGCTCAGCAGTGGTGCAGCACACCAAATGGAAGGAGATTAAATGAAGGGGCAGCAATAGGGCAAGGAGAATGGAAGTGCTGTCACAGATGGGCCACGCTGCATTGAGGTGGGATCCTTCACCATCACCTGGCAGTTTCTGCCCCTGTCCAGCCAAGCTTTCTTCTTGGTTTATGGAGGAGAAGAGCGTTGTCCGAGAGAGTAGAGATGCTGTTCTGTGGACAGCTTCACTTTGGGATTGTGATTTAAGGCATTGCTTGGAGTACCCCTCATGCACAGGCTTCCTCATGTCCCTCTCCTCTTCCATCTGTTGCATGAGTTAAGTCTCTCCTGTGAGTTGTGGGGAGCAGCACTGATCATCTGTGCTGCCAGAAGGAAATAAAACCTTCCAGAGCTCTGCATCGAGATGGGGCTTTTGGGGTTGAAGAGGAGCATAGGGCCTTCATACCCTCTTTCTTTCTTGGCTTATCCCTGCTTGCCAGGGACTCTGCAGGTCTGTGACCCTTGGGACCAGGGGGTCATCCTGTGTCAAATGTGCTTTTCCTTGGCAGGTTGCTTTCCCAGCTCCCAGGCAGCCCTGGTAGAGCATCCTCTGTCTCCAGAAAGGGGAGGATTTGTCTTTTCCTTGGGTAGAGAAGGCTGGAGGAAGAGGTCAACATGAAGGGGCTGTTGCAGCTTAGCTGGGGGCTGAGGAGACCTGCTGATGAAGGTGGCTGTTTCTCCTCCTTGCTGCTGCTGTCACCTCCTTTTCATTTCTCCCCAGCCATCTGATTTTTACCCTATTGACAAGTGCAGAAGAGTTGTTACTGATTAATGGAAGCATTTGCTCTCCCTGCAGAAAGGCAGCGAGGGGGAAGCATCCTTCCTTGATCATTTTCTGCTTGTTCTTTGTCACCCCATCTTCTCAGAGATCTTTTATTGGGCTGTGAGATGACACCCCAGAGCCACGGAAGGCAGCTGCATATCACACCTGGGTGATGGGGAAGAAAAGACAGGCCTGGGGTGTGATTTTTTTGAACAGGGTCAGCTCTCTTCTGCCTGCAGAACCACCACGCTGGGTCTGCTCTGTGCCACTGCAGGGAGGCAAGGGGTGGTTTCCCAGTGCCTTGTAGTGAGGGAGGGGAGAAAACCTTTCTTGGGACTTTTTCTCCTGGTGACAGGCCTGATTTAGGGTCCTGTATCCTTTGGGCTGATCCTTAACCTCCCTAATCCAGAGCCCAGAGCTGGCTGCTGCCTCATTTCCAGCAGCAGTTGTACAGCCAGATGTGTTGTCATCTTCAAGAGAGTTCCCTGGTGAGCTGATCCCCTTCCACCTTCCCAGGGATGAGCTGCTGACAGATTCAGCTGGAGCTGACATTGCAGAAGAGACTGTTTGGTTTATTTAAAAAGGAAAAAAAAAAAAAAAAAAAAGCTCTACCTGCTTATCTTCTCCCTGGGATTCACTGGAGAATAGTCAGCTGAGTTCCAGGCAGTGTGTAAAGGCTCTTGGTCAAACACAGTGTAAGCAAAGGGAGAACATCCCGTTCTCATTCCCATCCTCACTTTCTCATTAGCACAGCATTTGTTTCATTTACTAATTTCATTGCTTATTATCTCCAGCTTTTGACAACATTTCCCTTTATTAAAGAAACAGACAGATGGAGAGACAGCAAAGAAGGGAGATAAACTCCAAAGCAGGGCTGGTGAAGGCTGCTGCTGGAGTGGTTCTGTTTCTACCTCCAGCTGATGGATGCTTTTGTTGTTCTCTGAGCAAATTGTCCAGGCTGCTGGGAGGGAAGGCTTTGAAGAGCCTGTCGGTGTTGTTCATACCTCTCTCCAACTGTTCTCGCTGAACTCGGAGCAGACTTGAATTGACAAGAGAGTGGGGTTTTAGATCTACTGTAAATTACCTTTTTTCCCTCCCCCCCAAGTGTCTGAATAATTAGGCAGCCAGTCAGTGTTTGCTCGGAGCGAGATGCAGGCAGTCCCTGCCCTTCAGATGATCTCTGCAGTGCTATTTAAAAATGAGTGTGAAATAATTAACTTTCTGGGCTATGGGCAGATCCCGTGCTAGATCTGTGGGCTCTTCCAGGGTGAGCAGAACTTTTGAAGGGAAGAGGCATCAGCATAACTCTTCCCAGATCTCTCTCATCAGAGCCTCATGGTGCTCTGAATCTTGTGTTTGGGCAGATTGGATCAATGGGTTGAGGTTGAACAAGGCCAAGGGCTGGGTCCTGCCCTTGGGTCACAACAACCCCCTGCAGTGCTCCAGGCTGGGGAAGAGTGCCTGGAAAGTGCTTGGTGGAAAAGGACCTGGGGGGAGTTGGTCAGCACCTGGTGGAAGATGAGAAGGTGCCTGAAACCTGGTCATAGGGAAAAGTTTGGTTTCTTCAGGTATCTTCTATGAGTTCATGCCCTTTCAAAATTGCTGTTTCAGTAGTCAAAGAACTTGTCTAGGGAAACTAAACTTGTTGTGCTGCACTCATTGGCCAATGGAGCTAAAGAAGGGCAGAATTCTTCAAAGCAGTTATGCTCCTACAAGCAACGGTGACCCAGCTGAGGGTTTTTCCAAGAGGAAAAGCAGGAGGAGTTTGGTTATTAAACATTGTGCTCTGGAGCAGCAGGCCAAGGCACAGCCTGGCTGGAGAACCCTGATGTGCAGAGTGGTGACATTGGTCTCCCCAGCCCAGTTTGTGAAGACAAGCTCCTTCAGCTCACTCAGCTCTCTGCTTTTAGCTGAGCCCAGTGTGACAAATAAGGCTCCAATGTCAGTGGCAGTAAGTGCCATGCTTTGACTGTTATTTTTTCCTGGCTTTAGAGGCTTTGCCTCTTGATTTCTTAAAACATGCCCTTAGTGGTGCTCTGGGGCATCTCTGTGAGGGGCAGTGGGTCAGCCTGCCAAGGTGGGGACATTATCACTAGACCTGTGGCTTGCCAAAGTAGAGCTGTACTTTTAACAGTGAGTTCTGCTTCCTCTTTCACTCCTGCAAGACCTGAATGATCACTTTAAGTCATTTTAAGTGGCTTCAGGAGAACTGAGTGTGGTGGCTTCTCAGTTGTGTCTTTGGGCATCCATCCATCCATTCATCTCTTGGATGCTGGTATCCATTATAACCAAATGTTGGCAGCTCTTATTCACAATGGAAGTCTGTCCTGAGAGAAGCTAATGATCTCAGCAGTAAACTTCTTGATCAATTTATTGCTCCCAACCCTTGCCTAACCCTCAGGGACTCTGATGTCCAGTAGTGTGAGCTCCTACAGAGACAAAAATAGCCACTGTCTTTGTCTATCCAGTTCATACCGCTATTGAATCATTTTCTGGAGCATTCAAGGATAAGCAGAGAGCAGGGATGTTATCTGAAGTTAGATCTTGGTCTTCAAAGTTGGGGGGGATTTTTTTTTTTAACGTGGCTCCAAGAGATTTCTTGTCTCTTGGACATGGCCTTGCTTCGTGCAGGCAGAAGCTGACCTAGAAACCTGAGTGCATGTGGCCCAGCAGAGCCTTTGGCTCCTGGCAGGTCTCCTGTGCAGCGAGGCACCAGGCTGCCCCTTGGACCCACACCAAATGCTAACTGAAAGAATGAGGGCACAATGCAAACCCTGCTGCTCCGGACGGGCTGGTGGCCACAGTGGGTCTGCAGTGGGTCACCCTGGGAGATTCAGGGTCTGGCTCCAGTGAGACAAGCCATCATTCTTCCTCAGGAATGCTCCTCAGGTACAATTTACTGCCCGGCTTGTTGCCAAGCTGTGATAAATGAGCTTTGTCAGGTAGCAGACTTGCAGATTCACCTCTGGAGCAGAGCTATCAGGTCTCCTTTTCAAGAGAGCTGCCCCGTGTCAGCATGAGTCAGAAGAAAAGCTGTACGTGAACGTCAGCCAAAGCCTAACACCCACCAGCTCAGTAGGAATGTGTTGGCTGGGTAGCCCCTGGCTGACGGCTCACAGTGGATGCCTCTGAGGCTAGTGAAGAGCTCAATGTGGGATGTGGGGGCAGCAGAAGAGCAGGTTGGTAGGGTCCTAAGAAAGACATGGACCTGTTGGAGTGAGTCCAGAGGAGCCCCAGCAATGACCCAAGGGGGGAAGCCCTATGCTGGGAGCCCAGCAGGAGAGAGTTGGGCTTGGGCAGCCTGCAGAGGAGAGGGCTCCACTTGGGGAGACCTTCTGGGGGCCTTGCAGGGCTTCAAGGGGCCTGTCAGAAAGCTGGGGACAGACTTTTGAGCAGGGCCTGTTGGGACAGGACAAGGGGGGATGGTTTGTAACTAGAGGAGGGAGATTTAGACTAGAGAAAAGGAAGAAATGTTTGACACTGAGGGTGGTGAGCCCCATGCCCAGGCTGCCCAGAGAGGTGGTGGATGCCCCAGCCGTGGAACCATTCCAGGTGAGGTTGGCTGGGGCCCTGAGCAACCCTCTCTAGCTGCAGATGTCCCTGCTCCCTGCAGGTGGCTAGGATGAGATGACCTTGAAAGGTCTTTTCCAACCCAAACCAGTCTAGGATCTGGTGTGGTCAGAGAGGCTCCACTGTTTATCCCATGCCAACTACCTTTGTCCTTCCCATTCTTACCATTTTTGAAGATTTGCTTCTGCAGCTCCAGAGGGCAGATTAAATGGAGCCGAGTTCATTAAATTTTGCCAGTACCAGGAGTAATTTTGATGCTCTGGGCATGCTCCATCTCAGGATGCAGGCCCATGGACCTGACCTCCTTCCATGCAGGGCACAGTCACCCCAAGGAGCTGTTGTAGCTGGGGCACCTACACATGCTGCTGGGACCGTGGATGCTCAGCAGGTTGCTGCTTCCCAGCCCTCCAGCTGGTCTCACCTGTGTTAGCAGAGGTCATCTGGGGAGGTTATTTAAAATCCTTCCCTTGACTCTGAAGTGCTGGTTCGTTTTCTGATGCTCTTCTCCCTTGGGCTGGCTGGTGTCCTCTCAGAGCTCAGTGCTGCCAGCCTGATGGATGGAAACTCAAGCAAACTTCAGCTGCGTCAAGCACTTGCTTGGATCACGTCAGGCCTCCAAGCACATCCTTGCTTTCTATTAAAAAAAGGAAATAAAATAACCCATTTTCTCTTAGAACACTGCAGACTTTTGAGTCAGTGGTGCCCCTCATCCCAAACACAGTGTCGAACTGTGGAGCACGTGCCACTAACACCCTGATGGACACTTCAGAGTTGTCCATCTGCATCCCAGAACATTTCATGCTGGCCAGGGAGGTTTTTCATGCCCATCTCCTCTGCAGGCTTGCCCCATGCCAGTGTGGTTTTAGGTGGTCTGGGGTTCCAGCACCTTTGCTACCCCATCTGTAGAGGGAAGTCCTTAAGAAACCAAAGGAGGAGAGTCCTTGGAAAGCCCAGGTTGTCCCACAAGGCACAACTTGCAGTTGTCTGTCTGCTGATGGCTTTACAGTCCTGCTATAAACATTGAAAGCTGAATTTTCCAAAGCAGAGGGCACTGGGGCACCTTGCTGCAGCTGCGCGGCACTGGGAACTGAGCCCTTCAGTCCTTCAGGGGCTGTTGAGGAGCACTGCTTACTCTGGGGAGAGAAGACTTTGGGTTTGGGGTTTTGATCAAGCAGTTTTGCAGAGTTATTCTTCAGGCTCTGAGCAGTATCCCCCAGCTGTGTGGCTGTCACGGTGGGATTTGAGCAGCCCTGGCTTCCTCTGGCCTTGAGCCTTTATCCAAACCCAGCCACTGCCCTTGGGAAGCAAGGAGAGATGAACTAACTCCCTTGGCATGTACTCCAAAGGAGAGACTGGAGGGGAATAACCTCCTCCTGAGGATGAGCATCCCTTGGGTTGGGCAGAACTGGGTTAATGAAGTGACTCTGTTCAAGGAGGGCAAGATATGGGTTGTATAAGCTCCTGCAGAGTTGTTTCCAGATACAGTAGGTTTAGAGAAGTTAAGTCTTCATGTTTTTTACCTTCATATCTTTGGTCCTTCCTTTTCCTGCACCCCACAAGAGACGTGGGTCCACGGTTTCCACCCTAAGTTAGCATTTGGTTTGTCTTGCAGACTGGCAAATGCTCATGCTGGAGGATTGAACCCAGTAAAGGAGTGATCCCCCCCGAGACTGAGGTGGCTCTGGCTGTCATAGCCAACTTGGATGACACGGAGAGGCTGAAGGATGAGGTGAAGCTGTTCATAGAGAACAGCTGTAGCTACATCATCCCCGTCCAGGCTGTCGGTGTTGGCACCACGATCGTCACCGACAGACCCTTGGCTCCGGAGCTCAACTTGGGACCCCACTTCAGGTAGGGTGTTTTTCAGCTCCTGCTTCTCCTCTGGTGGGCTCAGCAAGTTTTGCTGTAGTTTTTCAGTGCTCAAGGTCCTGGCTTTCTTTCTTTGAAGTCACAGGGATTCCTTCAGAAACAGTTTTTGCCCATTTCAAAGGCATTAGATACCCTCAAAAGCCACTGAAATGGAAACCAGATGCTAAATTGTCACTGAATTGCCTTTAGTTCTAATACATTTATCTCCTTGCTTTATCAAATGAAGATTTGGAGAAAAACAGCAGGTCCTGGAAGCCTCCGGGTAGACAATGCTAGATGACAAGTGTGAGTATCTTTCCCTTTGCCATACCGTGACTTGCTTTTCATTCCCTATGGATCATCGTCCTGCAACAGCGGCAGATCTTGGCGGTGGCTTGTGAGCAACTCCTCAAGTAAATCAGTGGTGCTGGTTTGCTTCCCATCTACCCGGGGGTCCTGCAGGAGCAGCAGAACTTGTCTTTGCCCTGGATCATCCCTCAGTTTGCTCGTCTTCCCCAGCTCTCCTGCTGGGCTGCTCTTTGTTAGCCCTTGTTTCTCCTGCCTTGCTTTCCTCATCATCTTCTCCATCAGTGGAGCTGTCTCCTGGGACAAGGATAGTCTCCTCCAGGTGTCTGTTCCTTTCCCTGGCTGCAGAGAGGGTCCACAGTGCTCTGATAGCTGAATTTTGGGGTAGAAAAAGCAGGTTAATCCTACCTTAGGCATTTAGGATAGATTTGGAGAGGCTAAGTGTGCACCCACGAGCCATCCTACATAAGCAGGGACATTAGAGGGAGGTTGGTGCTTGTCTGACACGTCCTGTGCTCTGTGCAGCCACAGATAGGCTACACAATGGAGAAGACAATGTCAGTGGAACTTCTGTCATTGTTCTCTGCCCCTCTTCACACCCTTGCCTGCAGGCTCAGTTTGGAGTTGTTGCTGTAGCTGTCAGCTGCAGAGCTACCACCAGGTGAGCTGAGATGGAACCTGGGGACATCTCAGATCACAGAAGAAAATTATAGGATCGTTTTGGTTGGAAGAGACCTTCCAGATCATCAAGTCCAACCATTCCCCCAGCACTGCCAGGTCCCTGCTAACCCACGTCCCTCAGCACCACATCTCCACAGCTTGGAAACCCCTCCAGGGATGGGGACTCCACCACTGCCCTGGGCAGCCTGGCACAGGGTTTCACAACCCTCAAGGGGAAGGTACTTCTCCTGTCCAACCTAAACCTCCTCTGGTGCAGCTTGAGGCCATTTTCTCTTGTCCTGTGGCTTGTTCCTTGGGAGAAGAGCCCGACCCCCACCTGGCTTCAACCTCTTTTGATGAGTTGTGCTTTCCCACAGCCACAAATTCTGCATCTTCCCAGAGCTGAGCCAAGCTTTCATCTGTTGCTGTCCACAACATGAACTATTTCATGCTAAGCTTGTACACATAATTTTTCAACAGTCTGTTTCAAAGACTGGCTCGTTCTGTACTGTCACTGTATTTAACTGCTTGTGGCAGACACATTTTGTAAGCCACCTATTCTCTACCTTTCAAAAAACCAATAACTCTTCCCAGAACAATTAATTTCCTGGTTATGCTCAGATTTATAGCGAGGAAAATAATATACTCCAGACTAGCCTGCAGTTAGTGTTTCGTTACACGAAGGAATCAATTGCCATTGAATATTCATTTTGGTTTCTCTCTAGCTGTAGCCACTCCTCTCTCCTTGTTCCATTCCCTCCGCAGACCCCCAGGTCTCTCTCTGCTCTCCCTCAGCAGACCCCCACCCAAGCCAGACCCGGATTTGCCGACGTGTTTCTATGGGGGAGACTTCTGTCAATCCCATGTTCTCATAGTGCATGTATCTTCCTGATACACAAAACTAGCTTCACTGTTCAGGCAAAGGGGGGGATGTGTTGGGGCAGTGCTCCCTCAAAGAAGGACGGTGACATGGGTGCCACGAGAGGGGCCTCGCCAGCAAGGCAAGTGGTGTCAACCCAGATGACCAGATGAGTCTACATACCCTGCAGCTCCCCAGTAGCATCTTCAGAGGAAGAAGTTCCCACGGAAAGGGTGGAATGGCAGCAAAGCTGTTCCTCCATCCACGTGCAGCCAGGACGGGACAGTTTAGCATCTGATCTAGCAACACCCCCAGGAAACACCTTGGAAAAATGCTTTGGTGCTATTAAGCACCAGAAGTTGGTGATGCTTTGTCTGCAGCAATGGAGATGATGCTTTTCATGACACTTTTCCTTGCTGTACCCAAACAGACCAGCTGCTGGATGATGCTAAACATGGGGACAACCAAGGGCTGGCTTTTGCTGAAGCTTTGAGCTAGGTCAGCCTTTGGGGAGGGGGTTTTGCTGCTGAGCGTGTGGTCAGATAACGACGTTGTGGCGCTGAAGCTGGGAAGTGGCAGCTCCTGTGACATTGCAGCTTCTCTTCCAGCCTGGATCCCTGCTGTTACTGCTTCAAGGTGACCAACAGAGGACGACGCACCCATCAGCTCTTCTGGACAAGGGAAGGGGTCACCCCCTTTGGGCAGCGTGGTCGTCTCCCTGCCATCAGCAACACCAAGGGGAAAGGCTCCTCCCAGAGCCCCGGCCCTGCCTGCCCCGTCTTCACACTTCGACCGTCCAGGATGGAGCTGATGCCAGGCAAGACAATGGAGATGGTGCTGGAAGTCTCCTCCAGCATTCCCCAGGTGAGATGCCCCACGAGGGCTGAGCCTTCCCCAGCACCTCCACTGGGATTTCTTCTGCAGCCCCTTGACATTTGCCTGAGAAAACGAGCAAGTGCTTTCAAGAAACTCTTTGAATGCCACAAGTTGCCATGGCAGCACCAGTTGCTTTCCTTGCTGGCCACCATCTGTTGCTAAGGTTTTTTCATGTTTCCATAGCTACCATAAACCCAACTTGCTGATAGCAAAACACAAGCTGAAGGAAATATTGCTACTTCAAGGCAAACAAGGGGTTACAGGGTGTTGTGTGCCGAGGCAGGAAGGAAGGGCAGAGAAAATAAGCTACACTTAGGAGCACGGGCAGAAAGTAAATGCAAATTTAATATATCTGGGCAAAGCAGCAAGTCAAAACACCTAGGAAGGGAGGAAGCGTCTGGGAGCAGCAGCTTTTTTTCCCCTGTAGACAAACATGGGCAGAGAGCTTGTCTGGCACCGAGGGCTGGAGGAGGAATGTGAACACAGTGTGCCAGCTCGAATGATGGGAGTGACGTTCATCCACGTGGGAAACTGTTCCCAGCGATCATTATAATTGACAGCTTGACTTTTATCAATATTTCCATAACAGCTAGTCCTGGTCTCTCAGCCAGCCCCAGTGTCCCAAGGGCAGCCAGGTCCTGGAGGGGAGATTTCAGCAAGGCCACTGAGTGCTCTAGTCCCTGGACCTTTCTTTCCAGGGGAAATCCAGCTTGGCAGAGAAGCTGCCAGATAAGCCTGGTGTGCACTCCCTGGCTCCAGCACCACTGGGCACAGATGTTTAAGCAGATGTGGACTAAATCTGCTGATACAAGTGTTTTGAAAGGCGTTTCCAAGGGTTGCCTCAGTGGTAGATTGAGGAAGACTTAATTACTCAGCAACTTGACTGCAATGTCCTTGTGCAGTTCTGAGACCCAAAGTTTTGCTGAAGAGGGAAAAAGGCACCAGGATGGAAATCAAGTGATCAGGGCACTGGTGAAGGTGTCTTGCCTAGAAAGCTGAGTGGGCATCTGTGAGCTCAGCTGGGGCTGCCTGGCTCCAGCAGTCACCCCTGGGAGTGGGTGATCCACCTTCTTTGGGTCTGGAGAACTTAGTGCTCTTCAGGTTGGTCAGAAGCCTGGCTCCCTGCACTGCACATGCAACACAGGTAGTTTAGAAGGCTGTAGGCTTGGGGGTGGAGTTGAGTTGTGGTGTTGTACCAGAGGGAAGAGTGAGAAATGAAGGGAGGAATCTGGTGAAGTAAAAAACATGAGAAATGAAGAAAAAGTCTGGAAGGTGAGAGCTTAAGCGGAGCGTTTCCATGTGAAGTTCAAGACATATCTTTCCTGGAAAGGTGTCTTTTCAAACCAGCTCTAGGAGGGCACAGTACCTCCTAGGAACGAGTGACTCCTTCTTTACCTGAAGGCAGGCTGGCTAGCTGGGGGCTTCCCATGAGTCCTTTCCACTAAACTTCCAAGGGAGGGTTTGCTGGTCTTGGCCCTTCTCTCATGTTTCTCTTAATACAGTTTGGTTTTTAATGAATGCTTACTAGGAAGTTTCCAGAACTATATTTGGCAATGGGATAAATCCACCCAACAATCATTTGGGGCAGGGATGGTTACCACTGTAGGAAGCACATGCTTCATGAGTGCCTTTTGTGGATATTCGGGTGGAGATTATGGACACTTGAGTGCAGAATAGATAGGATGCAGCCTGAAAAAGAAAAGGGGTGTGTTGAGGAGACCAGTGACCGTAACTTGACGGCAGTAAATCAGGTCTGTTGTTGGGTGGTTGGTGATTGCAGGGTGTTTTCTGGACACCTTGGTAGCACGTGCTGGGTGGTGTCTCCTGCCTACAGGTGGTGAAGGAGCGGCTGCGGTGTCATGCTGTGGTGGGGAGCAAGGTGGAGAAGGTGCAGATAATGCAGGTGGACGTCACCTGTGAGTTCATTGCTCCCGTTCTCCAGATGTCCTCCAGAGAAATCACTTTCCGGGTGGAGAAGGTAAGTGAAGTCAACAAGGATGGGGTTAGAGGCGGGACTAACTTCACCCAAGTAAAACTGAGATTACAGCTGCTCTGCCAAGAGGCATCGTGGCCACTGCTGGAGAGACACCAGCTTCTGAACTCCGGATAAAGGTGGGGCTTGGAGGGTCCTCCAAGGCACAGTGACGTCTGAACACCGATCCTGTAGAGAAGCTGAGAAGAACCAACCTTCCCACCAGCTCCTCAGGCTGATGAGGAAAAACTGTCATCTCTTGTCTCTCTTTGCCTGCTCTGCTGCTGGTGTGGATGCGAGCTCTTTGCATTTCCCCAAGCCTGATCTACTTCAAAGGACCTGCAGACGTCCTTCAGCCGCGGAGGTGATAACACCGACGCGAAGCAGGTGCCCTTTAGTCTCTGGATCCTGTCTCCTGCATCAGCTTTCCCTCTCACACGAGGTGTCTGAAAAAGAGAAGATATTTCATTATTTAGTTTCTGCAGTTTCAGGTCCCTCCTCTAGCTCCCAGGCTTGCAGAGAAGCACAGAATCCTCTGAGCAGGCAGTTCAGATTTAATTAGAAGCTTTTCAGCTCTCCCTGATGCCTGCCTGTGGTTGAGCTCTCATCTGTCGAGTGCTACAACACTGCAGCTCTTTGATACCAAGACATCCAGAACTAGTTTCCCAAACATTGTCTAGTTTATCTAAACCACTCAGGAAGCCCAGAGCAATGCCTAAACAGGAAGGAATAGCTAAGGCTGAGCTTAGCTTTGGGGCTGCACACTCCTTGTTTCTCTGGCACGGACAGCAGGAGACACGTTGCAACCAGCCTGGTGAGGTATCCAGCTGCTCTGTGGGTATCTAAATGTTCCAAGCCAACTTTAGGCTACTGCATGCTCTCCACTGTGGCTCAAATCCTGCTTGGTGTTTTCCTCCTGCTTTTAGGAGGCTACTGGAGCCAATAACTTTGTGAGAAATTACTCTGTGTGAAAATCAACTTGTGCTGTTCTGCCCAAGAGAGGATACGAAGCTGGAGATGAATGCTCTGAGTTCACTGGTTTTGATCTTCTTCAAGGAGCTACCTCTTCTCAGGGTCCTATTCCCTCATCTGTACATGAGACTGTTCCCCAGTCCCTCAGGGGATACCGTGGTTCCTAAACATCTGATAGAGAGAAAAACCTTCTAGAAGAGTAGATACTAATAAAAATAGCAAATAAAGATGTATGCGCTGTGGGGGTTGGACATTTGGACATGCATTGGAAGGTGAAAGAGGGCCATGGCCACTTTCAGGTTGTGTTTTCCTTGGACCTCATGGCCACTTCAGGTTGTTTTTTCTTTGTCTCCTGTTTCTGTAGCAGCCTAGTGATGTCCTAACTCTTCAGTACAAGCCTCTTTCTTTGAAAAACATCTCCTCCCTGCCATTAAGCATTGTGCTGGCCTTAGGACAACCCTTTGTGATCTGCAACAGGGAGCAGCAGCCCCTCCCTGCAGATGTTCAGGTGAGCAGCCACAGACCTTCCTGCTGGTGGGGTTTGGAGAGGGAGGAATATGCTGGTGTCTTTCTGGTGGGAGGTCCTCCAGTAGAGAGGTTTATTCTGTAGAGTCAGCAGTGGACTGGCCTGAACTAAATCAGGTGTGAAATGCGCTGCTGGAGGAAACAAAGTATCATCTGATTTGGGAGTAGAAGCGTAGAGCTGTTTTGGTTGGAAGAGACCTTTAGGATCATCAAGTCCTGCCCTTCCCCCAGCACTGCCAGGTCCCCACTGACCCATGTCCATCAGCACCACATCTCCACGGCTTGGAAACCCTTCCAGGGATGTCCATTGCCCTGGGCAGCCTGGACAACCCTTTCTGGGAGGAAATTTTCCTAATATCCAACCTGAACCTCCCCTGGCACAACCTGAAACCATTTCCTCTTGTCCTGTCGCTTGTTCCTTGGGACAAGAGCCCAATCCCCAGCTTGCTACAACCTCTTGATTCTAAGACATGAGAAGAGGGGAGCAGACAGCAGGTCTGGTCAGGCCATGTAGTAAAGATGTCTCCTGGAAACCATCCCAGCTATCCTCAGGTAACCCCAAGAGCAGCTTGCTCTCTTTAAGGGCAGCTCTGTCTTCTGGAAGGCTGAGGATGCTCCTCCAGCCACAATCTGGCCACTTGTGCTGTGAGGATGAAGTTGTTCCTCTAGAGTGAGGCCAGAAGGCCTCACTGGTGTGGCCAGAGTGCTGCTGTGGTTGTGCATTGAGTCCGCAGCCTCTACAGGTCCAGAATTCAGTAGAACAACATCCATTTACTTCTTGGAGTGATGCACAGCACAGAGACACAAGCCTGAGATGGTGGCAGACGAGAGTGTGGTCCTTGCAGTGAGGTGCACACTATGAATAAAATGAAGGATGAGCTGAGAAGCCCACACTGGGCATTTCCGGATGTTTGTGGGACATTTGTGGGACATTTGGAACTTGGGACATTTACATGTTTCATGCTATCAGACCTTGGGATTTCATCATACTGATGATTAACACTCATCTCCTCGCAGCCCATGAAGCTGGAGACAGGAGAAGAACTTCATCTCTCCATCAGCTTTAATCCTGCTTATGAAGAGGATTTGACTATTCGGGTAGTAGAGAAGGCTCTGAAGATCCAGTTTCTTGAGCACCCTCACGAGGAGCACATGAGCATTCGGGGAGAGGTCTACTTCCCAAACGTCCATCTCCAGACCATGGCCCTGGACTTTGGCTGCATCTTGAATGACACTGAGGACGTGCGTTACATCGAGATGACCAACTGCAGCCCTCTTCTCGTCCAGTACCACTGGTCGTTCCTCACGGGCAGCCACGTCAGCCACATGAGGTACGTGCACCTTTGCCCTCTCCGTGAAGCTCTTATGGTGGCCTGTTTGTGCCTGGCAAAGACCGAGGCTGTTTGCCTGGGACCTGATAAATTGCTCTCAACTTTCCCTTGTGGAAATAACCTACCAGCCATGGTCAGGTAGGTGGTCTCCACCAGTTTTCCAGGGAGGACACAGTATTCTCCAGCCAAGCTGGGGCTGTAAGACGCTACCAACACTTTTCACATAGCCCATAACCTAAAGTCCTGCTTCATCCCTGGAGCTACAAAACCATGCTTAGACATTTGGACAAGCAGGTACATAACGTGACCTCTTCTCCTTCTTTGCCAACCCATGCTGGAGCACTTCTAGGAACACATTTCGAGCAGTTCCTCCCACTGTGGCCTCTCTGCACAGCATAGAAGTTTGGTCTGGGGGATGATAATTACAGTAGCAAATGTTTTTGTTTTTTTTTTTTCTGTGATACCCCAGAAAACAGAGCAGAGTTAACCACGATGCATCAAAGTGCTGCTGTTCCAAATAACAGAGCTCATCAATAAACAGTTTGGTTGAGGGAATTGGGGTCTGGCTCAGAGGACATGACCTGTTTGGAACTGGAAATTAGCTGTGAGGAGGCCTTGGGGGACAGGACCTGGGGTTGCCGGTTCTCAGTTGGGTCATGCCAAGGAGCAGCAGCTCCTTGGTGTGTCTTTGGGCTGTGATGCATGGCACCTTCAAGAGCAGACCCTAAAATGCAGAGCAAAATCTGCAGAAGGAGGTGGGCAGGGAAGGAGGAGCAGGGCTATAAGCTCTGCTTTTAGAGGCTCTGGTCAGCTCCTGCTAAATTAGATTAGGGTTTAATTACAAGCTGAAGGGAAAATCTAATTTTGATGAAAGAACAATGCATATATTTTATAATAACAGAGAAACAAACCCATTACAGCAAAGCCTGTGTGGAACGATTTTCCTCTGGGGCCACTTGTTGGCCGATTGCCTGTTTATCTTGACTCTTTTTTTACCTTTTTTTTTTTTTTTTTAATAGAACCAATTTCAGGGGTTGGAAATGTGAATGCTGAATCAGTTTTCAGCTTTTAATGACCCTGTCTTCACCTAAATGGGCTTGGCTGGACCTGAGCCCACGAGTTCTTGCAGCAGATGCTGAGTCACCCAACTCTGCTGAGTCGGTAGCAGTTGAGGGTCCTGAGCATCTGCAGGATGGCAGCCTCTGCTCCAAAGGGTTTGGCAGAGCCCCTTCCCTGCCTCGTTAGTGCTGTGGACGTTATGACAGCTCCTTTTTCTCCTCTGCATGTTAATTAGGCAGGGATGTGCTCTCTCCAGGTCCCTTAGCAGACACCATGTGGTTCTCCACGGCAGAGCTGGAAGTGAAGATGGTCTCCAAGCTATTAACACCTCAAATTGCTCATTAAGAGCGCAGCAGAAGGGCAGTGTGTCAGATATTATCCCTGGTCTGCATTAAGCACTGTTGGTATTCTAAATTATCAGATCAAACTAACTCGGTCTGACATCGAGGGAATCAAACATCAGATCTCATGAAGGTGAGATCAATAGAATTTAACCATCCATACATTTAACCTCCCTGGAGCTGCCCACCAGAGGCTCCCAGCATCAATCAGAGACACATGTTTATTTTGGACAGGAAAGAAAAATGTTGTTTCTCTGACTGGACAAAGCTCTGCGTGCTTAGATCATTTTTTTTTTTTGCCTTCTAATTGTTCAACCCATTTTTTCCTCCTTACTCTTCAGTTACTGCTGCTCCTTTGAGCAGAGCAATCACATAAGCAACACATTGCTGTGTGGTTGGACATGCCCAACTCATCAGGCCAACTCATGCCCCTTCTCTGACACTGCTGAGCCATGAATCTCTTGTGGTTGCTCTTCTTATAGACCTGTGTGGTTAGACACAGCCTGAGACAGACTCTCCTCACCCCTTGGACCTTTGCTAGCTCAAAGCTCAGTTAAGCCTTCTCCCCAAGATGCTTTCTGGAGCATCAGAATGGATCTTCAGAATCACTCAGCGGGAGACAGTAGATCTGGAGTCCAGTTCAAGCAGGGTTCAAGGCCAGGTTGGATGAGGCTTTGTGCAACCTGATCTAATGGAAGGTGTCTCTCCTCATTGCAGGGTGGTGGGAACTGGGTAATATTTAAGGTCCCTTCCAACATTCTGTGATTCTGTGATTTCATCATATTTCTTCTCTTAAAGGTTTCTTCTTGAAAGACTGATTCATCCCCCTTCCTAAGGGCAGTATCCAGCTCCTCAGCTTTCTTTGAGATTCCCATCAAAGGGAAGACACTAAATCCAAAGGATTTACCAGGATTTCCGTAGAGACCTATGAAGGTCCCTTCCAACTCAAACCAGTCTGGGATTCAATGAAAATTATTATTCCCATCCATGATTTTCGTGACCAATTTGTTTTGAACAGACCAGGAGCCTTTCCCCTCCCAGGTGGATCTTCTGTAGCATCAGTAATTTCTCATCTCTTTGCCCTCTCTCCTTCTGTGTCCCCTGGCAGGTTGCACTGCAGAGACCTTGCGAGCCAGATCCCAGCCTTGTTACTGACCAAAAAAAAACCCCAACCCAATTCTGTTCTCTTTGATGGGTTTTTTGCTTTGTTGTTTTTATAACGAGGAGGAAATGGAAAATACAGACAGTGAAAAACAGGGCAAGGCAAAAATCTGACAGCAGTGCTCTATCAGCCACTGGAGGGGAGAGGTACATCAGCAGCAAGAATGTTCATCAGAAACACCTTCATCCACTGTGCCCCTGATGCTGAGGAGAGTCTCACATGAGTGATAGCAAACCATAGCTCCTTCTCACCCCCCTCTGTGCTATCAGCTCTTTGGGCTGATGCATTTTGGGCTTTGGTAGCCCCATGGATTCTCCATTTCCTGCTTAAATCCTGTGGGTAACTTAGAAGAGGGCTGTGCTGTGTTGGGAACGTGCTGCTGAACGTGCCATTCAGCTGCCTGTGGTTTGGCAGTGGCAGAGAAGTGGTTTACTCAGGGTAACCAAGAAGTGGCCTCTTACTTCTCAGAGTCTCTTGGAGCAAGGGCTGGGTGCTAGGATTCACCGTTGGCTGCTGTGAAGGGCTTGTGGAGAGGCTCTGTACTGGTGGACAGAGACACTGGGGAGCTGGAGCAAGGGAGACTTGGAAACCATCTTGAGACTTGGGATCATCTCGTCCAACCCCCCTGCTCCAGCAGGTCACCCACAGCAGGGTGCCCAGGATCACATCCAGGAGGGTTTGGAATCTCTCCAGAGGAGGAGACTCCACAGCCTCTCTGGACAGCCTGCTCCAGGCTCTGCCACCCTCACACCAAAGAAGCTTCTCCTCCTGTTCAGGTGGAACATCCTGGGTTCCAGTTTATGCATTTTTCTACTTATCCTGTCACTGGGCACCACTGACAAGAGTCTGGCCCCAGCCTCTTGCCCCCACCTTTCAGAGACTGATCAGATCCCCTCGGAGGCTTCTCTTCTCCAGGCTACCCAGCCCCAGGGCTCTCAGCCTGTTCTGGCACAGAGATGCTCCAGGCCCCTCAACATCTCTGTAGCCTCCACTGAACTCTCTCCACCCCTCAACATCTCTGTAGCCTCCACTGGACTCTCTCCAGCAGCTCCTTGTCTCTCTGGAAATGGGGAGCCCAGAACTGGACCCAATACTCTGGAGGTGGCCTCACCAGGGTAGAGCAGAGGGGGAGGAGAACCTCCCTTGACCTGCTGGCCACACTCCTCTTCATGCCCCCCAGGAGACCATTGGCCTTCTTGGCCACAAGAGCCCCCTCTGTTCTGAGCATGCTGAGCTGAGTTGGTGGCACCTTTTCAGCAGCGTGGAGCTTCGGCCTCTGACTCGTTTGGGGATGTGGCCCCAGGACATGTCTCACTTGAGGCTGTTTTGGGGTCGGTTTTTTCCTCACCGTTGCTGCTCTGTCTTCTGCTGTTCCTGGTGGTGACCTGCTGCAGAATCCCAGCTGGAGGGGGAGCTGGGCTGTGGCATCAGCGTGGGCCAGTGGAGACACCTTCTGGGGATCAGCAGAAGCAGTTGAAACGAACAAGGACCTTCTAGATGAAGACTTCAGGGCTCACTGGGTCATTTAATCTCCCTCCTTTTCCTCACTCTGCTTGTGGCACCATGGAAGGATCGTGGTGCTCGCTGATGGGCAGAGAGCCCCGTGGCAGTGCCATGAGCTTGTCCTCAAGGTTCAGTTGTCCCAGGGTGCAGCTGCAAACCCTCGTGCTCCAGGGGTTGTGAGGTCTTTGCGTGCTGCCACGGGGTGCTACGGGGCCCCCAAAGCACAGGCTGCTGGTCCTCAACCCTCAACATGCCTCAGCTCAGGCTCGAGCTGCCTTTTGGCTTCTTGTAGGGTGAAGCTTGCCTACCCAACCCCACCCAATCTGGTCCATACCATCTCAGGCTGTCCTGTTCACAAACTTGTTGTGATTCAGCTTTGGTCTCCTGCAGCCTTTCCCCTATGGAGAGGGTAGACCAAGCCTATCCCTATTCCCTTCCTGGGAATGGCTGGGATCCTTCTGCTTGCCCACCTGATGCACCCAGGACCATCCCGCTGCTCCCAACAGGTTAAGCTCGACCAGCTCTTTGCCTCCTAACACTTTCAACCTTTGCAGCCATCCCTCTGTGGTTTGCCAAGCACTCAAGCTTGACCCTGTGAAGCCATCTTAAAATGGGGAATGTCCAGATCCCTGCCACAAAGACAGCTGGAGAACATCTCTCCTCCTCTGCTGTCAGTTGCTGGAGTCAATAGAGTCATCTGTTTGCAGAGCCAATTTTTGGAGTAGCTGCCGAGGTTGTAATTGGTGCTGATGACTTTAAACAGCATCTCCAAATTACAGCTGTCGGGGCTTGTTTAATTTTGAACAAAGGCTACAAATTGTGTTTGTTGTCAGAGCTATTGATTTCTTCAGAGGGACCTTTGGCCAGAGTCTGACTGAGAAGCATTTTTCTGTCTGATAGGGAATCAGGAGCTCACCTGAAGCTTATAAATCACCTGGCTGATGTGCAAAGCATGAGGAAGAAAAGAGGACTTAGCTGTCAGTAAAATCAGTGGAAGCCAGAATAACTCCAGTAAAGTCACTGGAGGCCTCTGCCAGGGCTGTAACTTGTCAAGGGGTGCTTCCCAAGGATGACCTCCACAGAGATCTGCAGTTTTGGTGCCAAGGGTCCATGGCCAGCCCCGGTCAAGCTTAGTTTGGACCAAAGTGGCTGAGGAGCTTTAGTGACTGCACCCTGCAAAACTGAACCAGCCCTATCCTGTGGAAATCCCATGTCAGGTGGAGCCTGAGGGGTCTCAAACCCTCTTCTGACTCTCCTTTTCAAAAGCGATGGTGTGGTTGAGGTGTGTGGGCTTCAGCAGGGAGGTCCCTGGGGGCCTGGGCACAAGGGTGCTCCACGTGTGGGTGCTGATCACTAAGGGAAGCAGCCTCAGCACTGCTAAAACTCTTGTGTTCACCATGAAGGGCTGGAGGCTTCTGGCCCACGTCCCTGGGGCCGTGGGGAGCTCGCCCATCCCTGTTGCAGCCATGGGGTGCTGGCCCTGGTGTGGGTGGCTGTCACACAGCCCGAGCTGGCAGGGTCACATCATCCCACGTGAGTCCTCACCTGCGGAGAGCAGAAGCAGTGTGATTTCTAGCTCTATTTTGGGAGGTGGGTGTGGGAAGCGGTGTGAAGCTGTGTCCCTGGCAGACTCAGAAACAAGGAGACAGCCTGAGAGATTTTTTTTTTCTTTTTTTTCTAATGTTTCAGAGGTTGGGGACGGTGGGTGATGCAAGGTTGTCTCAGCCCTGGCAGGAATGACTCTTCTCTCCCTGGTGTCAGTTCTGGTAAACCCCCACTGTTAATTCCTGGCTGCATTTTGTCTTACCCGAGGGCTGGCCAGGTTTGGTAAGCTGGACCTAGAGGGATTAACACCTTGCTTTCAGCCCCTTCAGGGCCAGGCTGACCTACTTCTGTCAGAAGGCTCCTTGTCTGAACTCCACGGTGCTGGTGGAGGCATTTCCACAGCCCTTTGGCCCCTCTGGTTTAGGGTGGGTCCTCTCTGCAGGTGGAGGAGATGCCCTTTGCTCCTTGCCTTCCTCTGTGCATTCACAACCTTGGCCAGGAGGTGCTGGAGAGGAAGAAGAAGAGCTGCCTAAAGCCCGGGCTGATGCTGAGCATCTTGTCTTCTCCTGTCCTAGAACAACCCCCTCTCCTTCAGCACCAGGAAGACCTCTTGTTCTAGGAGTCAGCTTTCTATTGACACTTGGCTTCCTTGCTCTCGTCCCTTTCACATTCCACTTCTTGTTATTCATTTTGACTTGCCCCCACTGGAAGAAGTCCTTCACTGTGCTTTGTGCTTCTCTGCAGCAGGGCTCGCTAATGACATCGTCTCCCAGCACCAGGTCCCAGAGGGCTTCTACATTAGAGTGAAAAAATAGTTGTCTAGGCACCACAGTCCTATGAAGTCACCTCAAACCATTCTGAGAAACTAAAGGTAATTGAATAAATGATGATGTGTTTTCCATCTCAGGGTTTGCCTCTCCTCAGGAGTTGTTACTGACCCACAGGATTTATCAGAAGTGGATTTAAGATCAGTGCTTTCATTTCCTTGCTAGTATGGATCACAGCTTGAGGTTCTGGGACAACCAAGCCCATGCGCTGAACTGGTGTGTAGCTGGAGGGCTTTGAGGTGCTCCTGGCCTTGGATATTGTACCTGTACACTACAGGGGTGTCCCTTGTCATCAAGGACAGGTAGTGTCCAGCTGCAGGCTGCACAGAGGCACCGTTATTGTAGCTGAGTTGAATTTGTTTCATCCGTAGGTAGATGCCCAGGTTAGCAGCTGCTGGAGGTGTTGAGAACTTTGGTTGCCCATCAGTGCACCCCAACAGGTACTAGAGGTGCCTTGGCTGAGAAGAATGAAGGTTGTGCAGATGGGACTGGAGATGGGTGATGCTCTGCAGGGTCAAGTGGATGCCTTTGTCTCCTTCAGGTCATTCAAGGTCATCTTTGGGGTTCCACTTGGGATCCAAGTAGCAAGCAGAGGAAGGGCTGGGAAGGAGCTCACCTGGGCCAAGCCTTGTTCTTAGGTGTGCTTGTGGGAAGGACGAATCAGGTAGGACCTCTTGGGAGATGTGAAGAGCAGAGCCTCTATTCCAGAAGTGAAAACTTGCCTTAATAATAAGAAATAAAGCTAAGCATAGATAGATAGATAAGCTGGGCTTCTCTCTTCTGTCTCATATCACAATTTTCCAGTGCTTCTTCTTATAGATACTGGAGTCATCATATGCACCACTGAAGGAAGCATATGAACTCTATATTGTGATGTATAATCTCTCTCTGTGCAGCTCAGTGTATGTGACCTGTGCTGGGTACATGGGAAGAGATCATCCCTCTGGTCTTGGCACCTCAAATCCTGGGGTCAGTTTTTGGTCCCTCACTCCCAGAAGGACCTTGAGGGGATGGAGCGTGGCCAGAGAAGAGCAACGAAGCTGCTGGGGAAGGATCTAGAGGCCAAGTGTGGTGAGGAGCAGCTGAGGGAGCTGGGGGTGCTGAGCCTGGAGCCAAGGAGGCTCAGGGGAGACCTTCTGGCTCTCCACAGCTCCCAGACGTGAGGCTGGAGCCAGGTGGGGCTCAGGCTCTTCTCCGAAGGAACGAGCAATAGGCCAAGAGGAAACAGCCTCAAGTTGTACCAGAGGAGGTTGAGGTTGGAGCTGAGGAACAACTTCTTGCCCTTGATGGTTGTCCAGGGCTGTGCCAGGCTGCCCAGGGCAGTGGTGGAGTCCCCATCCCTGGAGGGGTTTTCAAGCCGTGGAGATGTGGTGCTGAGGGACATGGGCCAGTGGGGACCTGGCAGTGCAGGGTTAACAGTTGGACTTGATGCTCCCAAAGGTCTCTTCCAACCAATATCTTTCCATGATTCATTTAGGACCCCATGACTGAAGGCATCAAGTCTCCAGCTGGGAACCCAGCATTCAGGTTGCTGTGAAAGCATCAACCTTTTTTGCTTATGGGGGGAGCACTTGGAACGAGTCACGGTGGTGGGCAGACACGGTTCCAGTGTGTCCATCCACATGGTGATTTGAAACAGGGAGCAGCATGTGAGTTACCTGGGAATGGGTGAAACTGTTAAACCACGTAGGAGGAGCTGAGGCTCGTCCCTGATGTCTTCTGTGGAGTGATTAAAGCTCACCAACTCCATTTTTCTCCTCAAGGGCTAATTGCTGCTGCTCTGGAGCTCCTCAGGGATCTGTGGGCTGCTGAACTGGGACTCTGCCTGGAGCTGCTGGATGAGTCTTTCCATGTTGCCTTGTGTGTGTGAGAGTGTCCCACAGTGGGCTCCATGAGTGCCCCTGGATGGTGCTGAGTGCTGTTGGGATTCAGGCACAGCCTGATCCCACTTGGAGAAACCATGGGCATTGCTGCATGCTCATACCAACCTGCAGCCTGGGGTCTCCCCCAGCAGCGTGGGCAGCAGGGCATGGAGGGCATCCTGCCCCTCTGCCCCACTCTGGGGAGACCCTCCTGCAGTGCTGGGGCAGCTCTGGAGTCCTCAGCACAGCAGAGACAGGGACCTGCTGGAGCAGGGCCAGAGGAGCCCCAGCAATGACCCGAGGGGGGAACCCCTCTGCTGGGAGCCCAGCAGGAGAGAGTTGGGCTTGGGCTGCTGCAGAGGAGAAGGCTGCAGCTGGGGAGACCTTCTGGGGGCCTCTCAGCACAAGAAATGTTTGACACTGAAGGTGGTGAGCCCCTGGCCCAGGCTGCCCAAAGAGGTGGTGGATGCCCCATCCCTGGAACCATTCCAGGTGAGGTTGGCCAGGGCTCTGAGCAACCTGCTCTAGTTGGGGATGTCCCTGCTCCCTGCAGGGGGTTGCACTAGATGGCCTTTGAAGGTCCCTTCCAACCCAAGCCAGTCTGGGATCCTATGCTGGGTCTGCACTAGCTCATTGCTGTCTGGATCTGCCCCTTTGTGTCTCAGTGTCAACTCTTTGCACAGCTAGTGTCTCTTCTCCTTCCCTCTGCACTTTTCACCTCTCCAGAAGACATCCACCTCTCTCCTGTCCTCTCCCATTTCCCCTCACAACCAGCTGCCTGCACCATCACTAAACCAGAGTCATCCCTGGGCAGACCCAAGTGCTGTCCTGCTCCATCCTGGTTTCTGTGCCGCTGGATCAGTCCCATTCCTGAGCTCATGCCACCAGGGGCTGCACCCTGCTGAGGAACTGCCTCTTCAGGCTTCCTTCCCACCATTGCAGGGCTGTGATCAAGGTGATGCTATTTTCCAGGTTCAGTCCTCCAACACCTAAATTTTTCATCAAAACCCAACCACCGGAGGAGGATGGAGCCAGCTCAGAATGCTCAGTGTCTGCAGAGAGCAGCTCCAAGGATAGAGGTGTGGAGGAGCCAGCTGAAGCCTTGGGAGCAGCAGGGGATCCTGCCCAAGAGACAGCAGATGCAGATGACTCCCTGGAAGCCAAGGTAGATTTGTTTGCTACCAGAAAGCCTGTTTTGCTGCCCTGGTGTCATGTGCCCTGAGGGTGAGCTGGGCGTCAGGGCCTGTGGCTGGATCCAGGGCTTTTGGAGAGGGAGAGGTGGGTTAGTTTTGCTTGGAGAAGCTCCTTCAGATCCTGCGTGGAGTTTGGGATTGTTTTGGCTTGGACTTTTTACCATGTAAGATGAGGTTCTTATCTTCATTGTGGTGTGAGGGCTTCCAGTTTTCTTCCTGCATCAAGCTGTGCCAGGTACTGATCTCCTTGTACCACCTTCTCAAGCCCAGACTGAACCACATGTTCTCACATCTCTACCTTCCCCAAAGACCCAGTATTGCAGTGATGGCCACAGAACTGTCTTCTGCAAAACGAGACTTTGTAAAGCCTCTGTCTCTTCTCCCAAGCATGGAAAATGGCCTTAGGTCTGCTGACCTTCCAGCTGAACCTCAGTGCTTTGGAGCTTGACCTTGGTGCTGATGGGAACTGCATTGTGTGGGACAGAGGCTGATCATGTGGTAATAAAAAGATGTAAGAGAGCCTGTGAGGTTCTGAAAGCACCAGTGTTGGCATTAAGTTCAAGAAGAAGGGTTACACCTACTCACAGCCAAATATCAGTTGTTTGAATGTTGTAACTCTGCACAGTTTTCTGAATCAGAAGTTACACCCTGTAGACCTGAAGAATAGGGTGGCTGAAGAAACCCATGTAGCACTCCAGGCTGGGGCAGAGTGGCTGGAAAGTGCCAGAGGGAAAGGACCTGGGGGGTTGGTTGGTGGCTGGATGAAGATGAGCCAGTGTGTGTGCCCAGGTGGCCAAGAAGGCCACCAGCATCCCGGCTTGGCTCAGCACTAGTGCAGCCAGCAGGACTAGGGCAGGGTCCCTCGAATCCTGGGTTCAGTTTTGGGTCCCTATCTCCAAGAAGGGCCGTGAGGGGCTGGAGAGTGGCCAGAGAAGGGCAACAAAGCTACTTGGGAAGGGTCTAGAGCCCAGGTGTGGTGTGGAGCAGCTGAGGGACCTGGGGGTGCTGAGCCTGGAGCAAAGGAGGCTCAGGGGAGACCTTGTGTTGTTGCATCAAGGCAATGTCCTTATAACCTCCCTGAGGAGGTGGGCCACCATAGGCCTGGGAGAGATGTGGGTCAACATCTTTGGGAGTATGTGCTTGGCAAAGCTGTGATTGGTTTGAAAATGTGGAGATAACAAGGAGAAGGCTCAGCCCCTCCCCAGTGCTTCATCTAGTGGTGTAGGCTCTGGTTAGGTCTAAGGTTGTCCTGTTAATATTTGTACAGATTCTGCTGATGTGAAGGCCCCAGCACAAGGCACTTCACATTCCTGAAGAAGTAGGTACTCTTAAACCTCAAGAGCAATCACAAAGCCCCCACCTATAAATAGGGTTCAGAAGCCCAGGGATGAGGTTCCCTGTGAAAGATGGCACCTCTGCTGCTTCAAGACAAGAAGACATATCGGCTGCCTTCTTCAGGAAAGTGTTATTCAAGAATGACCTGGTGAAGATCCTCAGCTCTCCACCTCTGACGAGAGCATGAGATGAAACCTCAACACCATCTAAAACTGGATAGTTGTGCACTTCCCAAGTCCTTATTTTCCTGGTTTGGATACTTCTGCATTGTAGCTGTGTTCCTGGTTTTGTCATGGAGAGCATAACCTGTCCAGCCTTGGGTTTCTTAATGTGTTCCTTGGGCAGGAGTGAGCAAACTTGGGCTGGCACAAGGGTGCAAAATGTCCTTGAGGTCTCTGCCAGGACTGAGTGCTGTGTGCATCTAGCTTCCTCACACCAGCTCGAGTGTAGGGAGTGCAGATGGAGCCCATGTCCCATCTGTGGGTGGGCTTGGACCCACACTTAGCTGATGGCTTGGACAGACCCATGCTTGATTGGCACCCAGGTCTGATCTGAGCTGCTCCTGGCTTGGTGAGGTGGTGGAGCCTGCAGCAGAGTGGTCACAACCAGACCAGCCAACTGCTTTCTGCAGACTGTGGTGCTTGTTTTCCAGGTGCCACTATCCAGTGCTATGGAGCTGGAAGGGGCTGTGGAGCTGGAAGGTGCTGCAGAGACTCAAAGCCCATTAGAGATCAAGGAGTTGATGCAGTTTGTGGAGACAGAGCCCCTTGCCTTGGGAGTGGAGGAGGTAAGTGGGAATCTGGCTCACTTCCATGTTCTCAGTGTGGCAAGCGGTCACGTAGCCATGACTTCCACCAGCGGCCCTTGGTGCTGCTGGCAGAGTGGCCTCACATCCCTCCAGGGACACCTCACAGCACAGCTGGAGCAACTGGGGGACATCTTGTAGGGTTGACCAAGGCTGTTACCCATGCAGCAGCTGTGGAGGACGTCAGTACTCCAGAGGTGGCCTCACTAGGGCAGAGCAGAGCGGGAGGAGAACATCCCTCAACCTTCTGGCCACACTCCACATATTGTTCATCTTGTGAGCTGGTCAGGTGGTGGACAGGAAGTTTCTGCAGGAGCATCTCAAGAGAGCAGCAGGAGCTGGATGAGCTGGGCTGAAGTCTTCCCCCAGCTCCAGGGGCTCTCACCTCCAGGTCTGGTGTTTCTCTGAAGGCACTCCAAGGTGGATTTTAGAGTTCTGCAGCAGAGAGAATTGCTGTCTGCCAGGAGACATCCCAAATTACTTTCATGCATTGTATTAATTAATACATTAATTAGTGAGTGTGGGAGAAGATTTTTCCCCTGGTCCCTCCACTGCTAAGTGGATGCAGGATGGAGATGATGGTTTGAGGAAGAAGCCCCCTGAGCCCTGTCTGTGCTTTGCCACAGGCCACGGCTTCTCTTCTGCAGGGGTTTCCACACTCAGCACCTTGACCTCTCCTCCCTTGCCTCCAGGTTTTTGACGTCCTGCCTCTCCACGGCGTGCTGCAGCCGGGTGAGAGCCAGCAGGTCACCTTCACCTTCTTCGGCCACGCCAACGTCGTCGCCCGGGTCGCGGCGCTGTGCAGGGTTGAAGGAGGTCCCACCTACCAGCTGGAGCTCAGGGGGGAGGCTTCGCTCATCAGCTACTTCGTGGACAACATGGAGATTGACTGCGGGCTGCAGGTGCCCCACGCTTCTCTTGGCCAGAGGTCCTTGACTTGAAACCATCACTGACAGGTTTCTGCCTGCCTAAGGGCTCTCTCCACAGCTACTTTGGTGGCTCTGTAGCTTGGAAGTAGAACCTTTGGGTGATGTCCTGCATTCAAATTGGGGTTTAGTGGTCATCTTCACATTCAAAGTAGGGAATTCCTCCTCTTTGAGGTGTCTCCTGGGGCAAGCAGGATCCCAGCAGTGATCTGCAGAGGAACACATCCTCAAGAGGTCCATCTTAACCTGAGGCCCAAGGAGATGCTCTTGATGCATCACCAAAATAAAGCAGGGAAGAAGTCAACTTGGGCTTCCCAGTCACTGCAGCTGGAGAGAATGTCCCCAAACAATACCCACTTCTTTTCAATTAACCCCCCCAGATGTTTCCAGCTGTTGGCCCCGGAGGTGTTGCACTGTCTCCCCTTTTGTTGCCGCTGCAAGCTCTGCCAATACTTGTATGCAGGCACCTTTTCTTCTGCAATGTCTTGATGCCACCTCCTTTGTTCCAGCCAGATGTTTGCTGACACCTTAAAGTGCAGAGAACTTGTATCCTCTGATTTATTCCTGATCTTTGCCTGCTTGCCATTGGCCCTCTGCATGTTGCCATCAATATCTGTCCCTAAGAGGTCCCCCGTGGCTGCCACTTCCCCAGGTCAACCTGGGAGTCTCAAGTGCCTGTATCTCCTCCACTTCTCTCCTGCATTGTGGTCATTGACTCTCAGAAGGACATTCCCAGTGTCAGGTAACTTCCCACTCCTCTGTCCCTTCTCCAGCTCTTTAATGAAGTCACCGAAGCAGAGGTCACCCTGCAGAACAGAGGCAAGGTGGCATTCACCTACGTGGTCCCCAGCCCCAGTGTGGCCACCATGGAGAGCCCTCAGCCTGGCGTGCCCCTGGTCGTGCCCAGCAAGGTGAGGACAGAGGGACCACAAGGCATTAACCCTTGGCCCTGTGTCAGGCTGCCCGGGGGTGGGAGCGAAGGGGGAAGAAAAACAAAGAATAAGAAAGAAAAAAAGACACAAAAGCAGCCAGGGGTGTAAGGTAGGGGGCAGAGAAGGTTGACCAAGCGTGGTCCTAATGGATGGCCTGAAATGGCCTTTCTGGTGGGTGGCCCTGCTGTTAGACAGTGGGCATGGGGCCTTCGGTGTCTCTGAACCCAGACACTGTGTGCTCTGATTGTGCTGGAGTAGGACAGGGCAGGTTCTTCTGATGGTCACAGAGTCCTAGAATTGTTTTGGTTGGAAGAGATCTTTAAGGTCCAACCGTTCCCCCAGCACTGCCAGGTCCCCACTAACCCATGTCCTTCAGCAACACATCTTCACAGCTTGGAAACTTGGAAACCCCTCCAGGGATGGGGACTCCACCACTGCCTTCCCACCAAAACCAGCCCATGATCCCAGCTGCTCAGTCTCACATGGATGTCTTGGAGATGGAGCAGCATTCCCACTTGTGTCCCTTTTTGCCATGGGGTGAGGAAGCCAAATGGCTTTCACCTTTCCTCCTGCCTGTCTCCTGCGAGGGATGACACACTGATGCCCTCTTCCTGTGAGCTTCTGAAGGCACAGCTCTGCTTGGACATGCTGCACCAGCTTGGCAGGGCTCACTGTGGCTGCAGTCCTGTCATTTGCTAGAACAGCTCATCAGGGCATCAAGTGTCAGGATCTGTCCTTCTCAGCAGCTTCTCCTGCAGCGTGGAGAGCAGAGGGTCCAGCCCCACGTGCAGTGGGTGAGCTGAGGAAAGCTGCAACTGGGTCCTGGCACCCAGAGCTGGGGTCAGTCAATAAGGGGTCAGGCCCCTCAACACCAGCCTGGGGACCACTGGTGTGCTGTGAAAGGAGCTGATGGCCCTGCTGAGGACGTGGGCACTTCACTCAGCTTCCAGAGCAGCTGGTAAAAGAGCTTGTCTTGGTTCAGTCTGTCTCTTGCTAGCAGAGGGTGACCACAGTTGGGAGAAGAGCTTTGTCTGGGGGCAGGTCTGGAGGTCTGTCCTGGGAGAATGCATCCCTAGAAGCCCTCTGAAGGACATACTGCATCCTGGTGTAGGAAACTTCAGCTTTTAGATACAGGAAAGCTGGAAGGGGACATTGGGTGACGTTTTCTTACCTATGGGAACCTACCTTCTCAGTCTCTGAGCCATCCCTCCACCAATCCCTCCTTGGTGCATTCCCTTCCCTCTTCTCCTGTGCCCTGCAGGGTTACCTTGGACCTGGCATGGAGCAAGTCCTGAAAGTCTATTACCTGCCAGGAGTGCCTGGAGTCTTCTGCAGGACTTTCCAGATCCAAGTGGGTCACCTGGAACCAGCAGAAATCTCCCTGAAAGGAGAGGGGAGCTTTCCTAGGATCTGCTTGGACCTACCAAGAAGCATCAAAGGTGAGCACTGCTTGGCTGCTCCCTGGGAAGGACCTCTGGTTTTTCCCCCATGTCATGGGTGGGAGTGAACATCAGGATTCAGAGAGGAGCAGCAGCATCCATTTTCCATGCATTGCTCCAGGAGCATGTTTCTGGGAGAGGCCAGAGTCAGGGATTTGGGAATCCCAGGGAATTGGGAATGACAACGTGCCCATGCTTCTATTTGTGGATGTTTTCTTCCTTCAGGAAATGAAAAATATGAGAAGGTCCTCAAAGAGGTGAAAGAAAAGATGGAAAAAGACAGGGAGGGAGGTGAAGCTGTTGTTGTGGAGGAGCCTGAGGCTGCAGAGCCACGCGTGGAAGATTCAGACAGCATGGT
>NW_008592962.1:2954-18298 GCF_000691845.1 Merops nubicus | reverse complement strand
CGTGCGTGCCGCCCGGGTGGCCCGCTGCCACCACTCCCCCTGTCTCCTTTGGTCCCCTTGCACCCCACAGCAACCTTCCTGGTGCCCTGCTGGCACTTGGGACTTCCCTGCCCACACCTAGTGTGAGCTCAGCACAGCCCCAGGGGCTGCCCGCCTCTGGTAGTTGTCCCTCCTGTAGATGCATGAGCTTCCAGACCAGCCCAGGGAGAGACCCTGAAGGCCACGCTCAAGTGATGGACTTTATGGTGCTGTGTGATGGAGGTGTAGGTCATTGGTGGGGGATTTGTTGCTCACAGCCCAAGCCCTGCCAGGTCTACAGAGCTTAGTGGCAGCAGCCTGACTGTGCCCTGGGATTGTCCTGTTAGCGTTCATCTCCAAGAGGCACCAGCTTTGTCATGGTTTCCTTTCCAAGAGAGGTTTTGTCCAAGCTAATTGGACACCGGCTGCAGGCCGGCAAATACTTGGAGCTCTGAAAGGTTCCTGGCTTGTCTGTCTGGCCAGATCAGCTTTTGGTGACAATGAAAATGAGCAGGTGAAGGTGTGGAGCTCGTTTTCCTTGAGATGGGGTCCTTCTGTCCTCTCAGTCAGGACCTTATCACCCCTCTCAACAAGAGCAGGGTGGGCTCCTCTTTCAGAAGCAGGCCTGTGCCTTGGGAAGGACCTCTGCTAACCAGTTGCTGTCTTTCCTTTCCTCAGTTGGACACTCAGCTGCAGATGAGGCTGGAGGAGATGCTGATGGAAGAACACGCCCTGGAGCAGCAGAAAGCTCTCGCCTTCAGTCCCCGAGAGGACACTAGCTTTGACCAGCGTGCTCGTCGGAGGCTTCTCAAGTTAGTAGGGACTCCATACATTATCTCCAGGTGCCCCAAGGGTGACACCCAGCAGTGCACCTCTGCTTCTAGGATCTCCTCATGTCTGCAGAACCAGGAGTAGCTGGGGACTTCAGAAAGGGTCTGATCCTGATGGCTCTGACATGCTCCCTGCAAGCAGCTGAGTGTCCTCATGTCCACCGTGCCACCCTGAGCTTTGGAGCTGCTCAGCTCCCCATGGGTGCTGGGCTCTGTTCTTAGAGCTGAAGGTGGTCCAGTGCAGACCATCAGGCCCTTACAGGTAGCACAGACCCCATCCCTGCTGACCAGCCCTGAAAGAGGCAACTCAAAGCTGGTGTCTTTGTTCCCACTAGCAGATCACAAGAAGATCACAGAGCAAGAAGAACAGGTTAACAAATTGGGTGGCTTGCATGCTGGTGGGACTACAGGGCTTACCTAGCTGGCCTGGTCCTTCCCTCTGCTCCTTCATGAGGAGGTTTGAACACAGTACACTCTGGTTCAGGAAGAAGGTGCTCTGCAAAGCAGACCATTTATTTATGTGCTTTCCCAAATGGGACTGCTCTGGAAAAGGACCTTCTCATGATCCTTGGAGGTGTTGTTTGGTGTAGTTAGCAGTGTTGCTCTGGGGACAGATCTGGTTGTGGAGCAGTGAAGATTCTGGAGCAGGCAAATCTTCTTACAAGGTCCTGAAGCAGTTTCAGGCTTGGGTTCTACACCAGGCTTAGCAGTTCCACTGAGACCAGGGGAGGTCCAGTGGACTTATCTACAATGGCTTTTTGTAGCAGAGGAGCTGTGACCAGTATCCATTTTAAACTCGATTTCAGGTCTCGTTGGTAGCTGCTAAAATCTCATACCTACACTCCCTGTGACTTACAAAGATGGTCAACCAGAGAAACACAGTTGGTCAAGCCGTGGGTTTAATGGGCTTTAGTTTTTATAGCAGTAAATAGAGAAATACTCGCTTTATTTGCACCTTCCATCCACTTGGATACGTAGCCAAGCTGTGGTTGAAGGATTCTCCTTCTTCCCCTTTTCAGAGCTCAGCTGCCAGAGTACATCCTGGACCTTGGCTACGTCATTCTTGGTAGCATCCAGACACACATTGTGAAGATCACCAACACCGGGCAGTTCCCCGTGTCCTTCCACGCCGATGGACGGGTCCTACGTGACACAGGTGACTAGTGCAGGAGAGGCTTCACGTGGGCTTCAAGGAGCTATCTCAGACAGATTAGTTTAAGGCATGGGAAGTTAATTTTGAGTCCTTGCTTGTGTAGCTGTTTCTTCCTTGAGACCTTCTCCATGGTGCTTCAGAGCCTGAGCTCTCCTGGCCAACAGGGCCCAGAGACCTGGCCTGACTGTGGCTACCCCAGCACTTCACTGCAGGGGTTAGATGGGATGAACACCTCAGTCACCTCTTGGCATCTTCTCCTCTTGGCTACCAAGAGCATCATCTTGAGTTTCTTTGTGCACTCTGTGGGCTTGTTGCCAACAAATGGACCCATCATGGCTTGGGAGTGCTTTCTCTGGACTTCATAATGTTATAACACTTCTGCTAAGCCTTTGTTGAGAAAACAGCCCCTGAGGTCCTCTGTTGAATCAAAACAGGCCTTGAGGTAAGGCAGCAGCACCAACCAGTAGTGCCTCACTGTGTCTGAAGGGTGGTCAGATGTCTCCTCAGAGTTGTTTCCCAGAGAGCACCACGGCATGGGGGGATATTAGCTGGAAATTCTCCTTCAGAAAGGTCCATGCATCCTTCCCTGGGATGCCTGAGGAAGGAATTGCTGAAGCTCCTCAGCTGATAGGTTTCTGTTTCCCCATGTGGGCTTGAAGCCTTTCTCCTTGGGCAGTAATAAGGGAGAAGCAGCAGCAGGCTTCTCCCCAGGTGCCAAGGAGTCTTTCAGAGACCTGCCAGCAGGGACCCCCCTATGGCCTTTTGACACACTTGTGTCAGTTGTGTGTCTCAGCTGCTTTGTTTCCATCCGTGGAAGGTTTCAGCGTGGAGCTGGACCGTGTGAAGCACCTGCCCTACTGTGAGACCGAGACCTTTGAAGTCCGCTTTGACCCCCAAGGTGCCCACCTGCCGCTGGGAGGGGTGGACGTGCTCCTGCCCATCAAGGTACCCTGTGCTTCCTTGCCTCCCTGTGTCCACACCTCCTTTCGGGGCAGGTGGGGGACAGCAGCAGATGTCACCTGGGCTCTCAGGGAGGTGCTCTGTCCTTCACTAGGTAGCAGGAGGCCCCACGTTTCACATCCGCCTCCGTGCCAACGTGACTGTGCCATCCCTCTGCCTCTCCAGGGACAGACTGGAGTTCTCCACTGTCCGGTGTGGGCAGTGCCAGGAAGAAACCGTCCAGCTCCACAATCATCTCCAGGTCCCCTGTAAATGGTTCATCACCAGGAATGAACCTGTCAAGAAGGTAAAGCATGGACAATGTGCCACGTGTGACTTCTGGGTTGGGTTTTCTTTGCCTTCTCCTGCTTTTTCTTGCCCCTGTGGCTGCCTGAGGACTTGGGCTACAGCTTGTTTGAGGAAGCTTCAGAGGGTACAGAGCAAAGCTGGTTCACCTGGACCTGTTCATTAGCTGATGCTTCACTTCTCTGGCACCTTCACCCATTCCTCCTCCTCTTGAGGACAATGCCTCTCCCTCTGTCTGCCTACACATTTTCCCCACAGTTCTAGGCCAGTGGTGGCCACAGCTGGTTTGGATGTGAGTGCTCTCAGCACCGTGGCAGTATCTCAGAGCACTGGAGGAACCAAGAGTTCATCTTCAGAGACCAAGGAGACCTCACACAACCATTTTTTGTGCTCAGGTGGACAAGCACTTGCCAGCCAACGTGCGTCAGAAGCTGCTTCAGGAGTTGAAGACCAAGCTCTGTGTCTTTGAGGCAGTGCCCTCAGCTGGAGCCCTGGCCCCAGGAGAACGATGCAATGTGCGAGTCAGGTTTTCACCCATGGAAGAGGTGAGAAAGAGGAGGCATAGAATAATTAAGGTTGGAAAAGACCTCTAAGACCATCAAGTCCAACTGTCAACTAAATGCTGCCATGAGCACTAAACCAGGGAAGATGCCACCTCCAGGAGGCAGGGCAGGATGCAGGAGGGAGGGCAGCTGGGAAAAAAAAAAAGCATGTGAAGCTTTCTGCAAGCCCTGTACCCACCATGCCTCGGTTTCTCCTGCAGCTCACTCTCTTGAGAGGGACTTTGGAAACCCACAGGGAGCTTGTGTGGAGACCAGTGGGGCATCATGGGGGGAGATCTGCCTGCTTCCCCTCATTTTCCTTCTCGCGTGGGGTCTTTGCAGGCTCCAGCTAGTGCTGGAGATAACCCTGGAAGGGCCTATCTGGGCTAATCCTGCTGGTGGTACCAGCAGACAGAACAGCCAGCAGACCTCTTCCTGGGCAGGACAGGACCATCACCTGATGTGCTGTGCTGCTAGCAGCCCCTGTGGCTCTCACCCAACTGTCTGCACATCCCCAGGCAGGTCATCATGAACCATGGAGGCCTGTGGCCACCATGCCTTGGAAATGGGCAGCATGTAGCAGTGTGGACACAGGTTTCCACATGTGTCTTCTGGGCTGGGTCTCAGGGGTGTTTCAATAGCTTGTAGAATTGTAACCATCTTGTGTTTGGCTTTGACCAGAGCCAGACACTGAGCAGTGAAGATCTTGGAGCTCCTCATCTGTGAGGCCAGGCTGGGAGAGCTGGGGTTGTTCAGCCTGGAGAAGAGAAGGCTCCAAGGAGACCTCATTGTGGCCTTTCAGTGTCTGAAGGGGGCCTACAAGAAAGCTGGAGAGGGGCTTTTTACAAGGGCTTGTAGTGATAGGATGAGATGGGTTCCAACTGGGAGAGGGGAGATTTAGCTTAGAAATTAGGAAGAAGTTTTTCATGGTGAGGGTGGTGAGACACTGGCCCAGGTTGCCCTGGGAGGTTACAGATGCCCTAACACAGGAAATGTGTGAGCCCAGGCTGGATGGGGCTTTGAGCAACTAGTCTAGTGGGAAGTGTCCCTGCCCATGGCAGGAGGGTTGGAACTAGATGATTTTTAAGGTCCCTTCTGACCCAAACGATTCTGTAGTTCCATAAGATGACCCATAGTTCTAGCCAGTGAGAGCTCATCTGTTCCTCCATGTAGCTGATGTTAGCCTGATGCAGCAGTGCCAGGGCCATGCCTGGGCAGCACAACTCTGAGGACCTTCTCATCATGCTCCCTCATCACTAGGTGAAAACATCTCATGGTCCATTTTAGGTTGCACTGCACACCAGGACTCATCCTGGTTGCCAGAGCCATCGTGAGGATGCCATAGCTCCTGCTCTGAATAAATATCTGTTTTCCATCCACCTTAGAGGTGCTGGTAGCACCCCTGAGCTTGGAGAAGGGTTGACTGAGTTCCTGTCAACTGGGGCTTCATGAGGGAGCTTTTTGAGCTTCTCTCTTTTGCAGAAGTCCTACAGAAGCGAGCTGAAGGTTAACATCTGCCAGAGCAGCCAGCACCTTCAGCTGCAGGTCCTGGGACATGGGCTGGAGCCACAGCTGGAGTTCAGCCCCCCAGTGCTGGAGCTGGGACCAGTGCTGCCATGCAGCTGGGGCGTGGAGGGCACGGTGGTGGTGAAGAACCCCTGCACGTTTCCCATTGAGTTTTACTCGCTGGAGTTCGATGAGCAGTACCTCGCTGAGGAGCAGGTGAGAGGGAGAATCTGGTCCCGTGTCCATGCTCCTGTGGCTTCACAGCTTCTCCAGGGAGATGGAGGCAGGGCCCAGGGCAGAGCCTGGTGGCATTTCAGGGTTAGCCAACTCTTCTGGTGGACTGTGGAGGAGCTTGGGTAGTCTGTCTGGTTGGGAGGAAGGAATGAGGAGAAGATGGGTTGGTTGAGGATTCCATTCATGTGGTGAAGATCAAGAAGTTCATCCCAGATGTGGTTTCTCTCCCCCATCTGCACAGATCCTCCGGATGCTGAAGGACTATGATTGCCACAACACCTTGTTGCTGCCTCCACGCTCCCCGGGTGAGAAGCTGCCTCCAGAGGTGCTGGAGTTCTATCAGGACCAGAAGAGGCTGCAGGACGAGCAGGCGAAGTCCACGGCTGGGGAACCAGCAGGCCAGGACAACGGTGAGGGTTGGGCACAGCAGGGAGTCCAGCCCACCTACACTGAGCTCTCCATGACCTCATTTTCCACAGAAAGCCCGTGGGTTTAGCAGCCAGCCAGTCCCCAGCTCCATGGAGAGATTCCAGGGTGAAAGTCTGTGGCTCATAACACACGCCCTCTACTAGCCCTGAGTGCAGCCCAAGCAGGCTCCTATCTGCCGTGCCACGGACTGGGGGATGAATCAGGATGTCCCCTTGTGTCCCTCAACCACAAAGAGTAGGACTGGATGAATTCTTCATCCAGTAGGACCAGGTCTACTGTCACCAGCTCTACTGTGTTTACTTCATCCCAGCAACAGAAACACAAGCTCAAAATCCCCCCAGGGGCAGAGACACCCTGGACAATTCCTTGGGGAATTTTCAGGTTTTTGTATGCGGCCACGCAAAGTGGTGAACGGCAAAGAGCCAGGTTGCTTGGCAACATTGACCACCTTCTTTCCTCCGTGTCCTTCCTCCTCAGCAAACATCGAAGATGCCCAGTCTCTGTCAGACCAAGGAGGAAAGCACTCTGCTGGGGTGGTGCACACCATCTCATCCCATAGCTCAGTTGTTCCCACCTCCATTGTTGATGAAAGCCAGTCCAGCAAGGTGGACTCGAAATCTGAACATGGAGAAGAGGAGGAAAGTGTTGAGAGAAGACATGGGCGAGGTAATAACCCTCAGCTCTTCACCTGTTTTGTGTCCATCGTGGACAAAGGGCCTCAGTGGAGGACTTCAGGGTCACCTCTGTCACTTCACTGTAGCCTGGTGCCATCTTTGCTGCTGTAGGCTCTCCATCTGCTCTTCTGTATGAAGTCTGTAGGATCCTGAGAAGAGGCTGGGATAGGGACAATGAGAGGCCAGGGAGGTTTTCCCCAGCTTTGCCAAATGAGCATGTTTGCCCTCAGGAGCTGTTGGGATCAGAGGGTGGTGATCCCTTTCCTAGGCAGGGAAATGTGTCCTGTGTGACAGAGCAAGATGAGATGGCTATGGGTGACCTCCTAAGAGCAGCGCTGGGAGCTCTTTGCAAACACTGTGAATTCAGAGCCCAGCCACATCTCCTGCTGTAATATTCCTCAAGCATCCATATTTTGGATAATCACTTGATCCCCAGATGGATCCTCTACCTTGGGGCTGTGTAATATGCCCAGTTCTGCCTGTCCTGCCCTTACTCAGCAGGACCCGGGACCAAACTCCCTCAAGGACCATGTTGACAGTTCATGGAAGGAGACTTGGCTCAGTCCTTTTAGGTCTTGCCAGGTGCTTGTTCCTGCCTCTTTCTGCAACCCTGTTCACTATCCTATGAAGAGGCAGCTTCACCAGCATCTAAGGCAGGCCCTGAGCTGCACAAGTCTTGAAGGAAGGGCATGGTGGAACCCCAGGCGTGACGTTGGTTTTGGCGGTCTCCTCTTCCAGGACCTGTTGGGTTGGGGGAGGATGAGGAGGGTGACAGGGAGGCAGGAGGCTGACTGTTCCACCCCATTCTGCACAGCAGAGCATCGGCAGAGCAGCACCAGCAGCAAGGAGGCCCCGGGAGAGGTGGGAGACAGCCCTGTCTGTCGGGCCATTGCCCGTCACCTCGGCATCGACACCTCTGCAGAAGGACACGCTGCCCAGCACCGCCGAGGGGTGGTTGTCATCATCCATGGGGCACCCCTGGCAGGTACGTGAGCCCCAGCCCTTGCTCGCGAGGGAGGGAAGCCGGAGAGATGTTTCGTGGTGAACCACAGTTGGTTTGGTTGGCCAGTTGAAGTGGAGCGCGGTAAGCCCAGAGGTCTGCTGGTGCATGGAAAGGTTCCAGGGCTTCACCTGTCTGGTGCCAGTGGTGGAGCTTGTCTTGTGTCCACACAGCTTGGCTCTCATTCCCTCAAACAGGGTGGCTGTGTCCCCATTGCTTTGTGGGAACCCGTTGCCTAGTGTCCAGGTTGCCTTATGGGAGCAGTCCCTAGCTCATGCTAACCCCCAAACCATGCCTAGTTATTGCCTGAGACAACAGCAACCAGCACAGGCTAGTGAATGGTCTGGGGGGTCGTGGGACAGGGCCTGAAACAGCATCCTGGGCCCAGGACTGAGATCGCCACAGAGGACATGGTCCTTAGCTGAACACGAGGTGGAGATGATCCACCTGGCTCTAGAGGACAGTGCTTCTACCCATGTCCAAGCTGCCTCCCTGGTGGTTTTTCCCAAGGGGGCACTTGCTTTCCAATTATCCTGGAGACTTCAAAATCCTGTCTGGGGACCTTTCAGAGCCTATCCCTAAAAATGCCTCTCAGGCAAGTGTCACCAAGCTGTCTTCCCCTCTCTGAAGGCAAGACGTCGGCAGCGGTCGCCCTGTCCAAATACTACGGGGCTGCCTGCTTGGCCATGGACACCATGGTGGCCGAAGCCATCGGGGACAGGAGCAGCCCTGCGGGGCTCCGTGCCCGGGAGCTGTGCAGGAGAGCTGCCATCGAGCAGACCCGCCAGGAGACCGAGGAGCCAGGTGAGGAGGAACACCGGAGCCACCATGGAGACCCAGTGTGTCCATCTGCTTCTTACAGAGAAGGTCTGAGAGACTGTGGGTCTCTTGGAGAAGATGGGTGCAGGATGAAGAAACATGAAGTCATTTCGTAAAGCATCTCTGGTTCTTAAAATAAATCTTTATTTTAAGGGTTCAGGCAGAGGCACTTCTGCTGCCCCTGGGCTTCTTTGACATGTGTCCCTCATCCTAGGAGTGGTGAAGCCCACCTGTACCTTTCTCAGGGTTCTTTATATATCCTCAAAGCTGAATCCAGCTGGCTTCTCGTGGCCACCTGGCAGAACTGCTGCCCACTTGAACAAGGAAAAAACCCTCTGAATTGGCTCATAAAGCACTAGGCAACGTGAGTTTGTGGCTTCCCAAACAAGACAGGAAGGGAAGAACCACGTCCCAGAGGAGTTTCAGATGAGAGACATACTGCAGAGGAAGGTACTCTTTTCTCCAGAGATTGTCCTCCGTGTGATGTCAGGTCGTGCAGCTCTTGCACGTTGGGCTGTTCTCCACGTGAGAACATCAGAGTTCTCCATCAGAGACAACAGCGGGACTTTATTGGGTGGATGGTGCCATGAACTGTGCAGGGTGAGAGCAGACCTTGACTCTGGTGGGGGAAGTTCTGCAGTGCTTGGCTTTGAACCTGTTTGGGTTGGAGCTGGTGGGAGGAAGAAGGGTCTGGGTCCTGAGTGGGATTATCCCATGGGGAGGATTAGCTCCAGTGAAGATAGGTGATGCAGTTGAGGTAGGGCTGTGTGTTCCAGTCTCCATGTGAGAATGCAGGATGGGAGCAAGGTATGGAAACAATGGTCCTGGAGGACAAATTCTTGGATTCATCCATAGAACCACAGAATTGTTTTGGTTGGAAGAGACCTTTAGGATTATTAAGTCTAACCAGTAACGCACCATTGCCAGGTCACTGCTAAGCCATGTCCTCAGAAACCCCTCCAGGGATGGGAACTCCACCACTGTCCTGGGCAGCCTGGCACAGACCTGGACAACTCCTTTGCAGAAGACATTTGTCCTCATGGCCAACCTAAACCTCCCCTGGGGCAACTTGAGGCCATTTCCTCTTGCCCTGTCACTTGTTCTGGGGAGACAAGTCTGACCCTCACCTGGCTCCAGCCTCCTGTCAGGAGTTGTGGAGAGCCAGAAGGTCTCCCCTGAGCCTCCTTGGCTCCAGGCTCAGCACCCCCAGCTCCCTCAGCTGCTCCTCACCACACTTGGGCTCTAGACCCTTCCCCAGCAGCTTTGTTGCCCTTCTCTGGCCACGCTCCAACCCCTCAAGGTCCTTCTTCAAGTGAGGTGCCCAAAACTGACCCAAAGATTCAAGGGGCAGCCTCCCCAGTGCCCAGTCCAGGGGGACAATCCCTGCCCTGCTCCTGCTGGCCACACTAGTGCTGATCCAAGCCAGGATGCTGGTGGCCTTCTGGGCCACCTGGGCACACACTCTCACACCTTCAGCTGGCTGTTGACCACCCCCCCCAGGTCATTTTCCACAAGGCACTTCCCAGCCACGTTTCTCCCAGCCTGGAGCATTGCAGAAAGTTGTTGTGACCCAAGGGCAGCACCCAGCCCTCTTAAGAGGGCCTCAGGGCTGTGCATTAAAACCTCTGGCTCTCAAATCCCGTATGGGATGGGAAGTTTTGTCCTGCTAATAGGAGAAGCCAGGAAGGAGACACTTCTGGAGAGCAGTGCTGCTGGGGTGGGCAGGCTGGGGATGAGGGCTGTGGACCTACCAAGGTGGCAGGTGTCTCCTCGCTCCTGCAGCACCCATCACCAGCCCCTCTGAGCCACCTGTTCCCTCCACAGGTCCAAGTTCAGGTGCCTCTCTCAGCCAGCAGCTCGGCGCCGAGGCCAAGCGCAGCTTGGACCTGAGCCAGTCCAGCTCTGGGGAGAAGGTCAGCCTCCAGTCTGGTGGCTCCCGTGGCCGGGTGAACACCATGGCCAGCAAGAAGAAGGTGGATGGCCATGCATCCCTGTCCCAGAAACAGCAGCTGATGGATCCCACTGGCTCCCAGGTGAGCCTGCTGCAGGGGTAGAGAGCGCAGGAAGCCACCTAGATGTCATTTCAGGTGGCAACAAGATATTCTACTCTGGCAAAACAAGCTCCACTAGGTCTTAATGGTTTGTTGGTGAAGTGGAGTCCTGACTGATGTGGCTGTGGGTGGTGGGAGAGCTGTGGGATGCTGCATCAGGGTCTTGCAAGCTTGGCTCTCTGATGACCAAGGGGTGTGCCCTCCAGAGTTGTCCTGTCCCCTGGTGCTGCTGGCCTGTAGTTTTCTTCTAGTCTCCCACTAAAAAGAGAAAAGCCAGCTCCAAGCCCAGCAGGTGGAATTGTTCCTAGAATCACTCTGGTTGGAAAAGACCTCTAAGATCATCATGTCCAATCATCAACCCAACACTACCATGGCCACTAAACCATGTCCCTAAGTGCCATGTCCAAAAGTTTTTTGAACCCCTCCAGGGATGGGGACTCCAGCACCTCCCTGGGCAGCCTGGCCCAAGGCCTCACCAGTCCGCCAGGAAAGAAATTCTTCCTCATATCCAGTCAAAACATTCCCTGGTGCAACTTCAGCCCATTGCCTCTTGTCCTATCTCTGGTTACTTGGGAGAACAGACTAACCCCCACCTCACTCCAACTTCCTTTCAGTGAGCTGTGGAGAGCCAGAAGGTTCCTCAGCCTCCTCTTCTCCAGACTAAACAACCCCAGCTCCCTCAGCCACTTGAGCCACATCCCCCAGCCCCCTCCCCAGCTTTGTAGCCCTTCTCTAGACCCTTTCAGCCCCTCAAGGTCTTTCTTCTCCTGTGGTGCCCAAGCCTGACCCCAGCCCTCAAACTTTGGCCTCCCCAGAGCTGAGTCCAGGGGCACCATCACGTTCCGAAATGCCTCCCAGAGTGCTCAATGTCTCTCGTGGTGTTGAACCTTGCAGGGCTCATCCAGTTCCCACCTCATCTCCCCCGGCGTGCCCGCGCGGCACTGGCTGAGCAGCAGCAGCACGGCGGCCGAGCTGGGCTTCAGGAGCTGCCTGCTGCCCGAGGACCTCCTGGTGGCCATCCTCTTGGAAAGGCTGCAGGTACCTGGGATGGGGGGGCACACAGAGATGGGCAGCGAGGTACCCTTCAGGGAGGAGGAGGTTCTGAGTCTGCTGCTGGAGGAGTCCTGGGTCACACGGGGGTACCCTCAGGTGGAGGATCTGGCAGAGCCTGGGGGAAAGATCAGAGCTTGGCTTGGAACAACCATGGCTGTCGTCCTGGGATATTTTGGATTCGCTGACCAGCTGAGAGCCCCGTGTGTGTGACTGTTGACTTTCTTTTTGACTTCATTCACAGCTGAGTGACTGCTACAAGGGAGTGGTGTTTGATGGCCTGGAGACCCTCTTTGCACGCAACGCAGCCTCTGCTCTCCTCTGCCTGCTCAAAGCTGTCAGGAATCGGCCTCACATCTATTTTGTGAACCTGATCCAGGATTATGCTTCTTTGAAGGCCAAGGAGGCAGCTGCTAAAGAACAGGAAGGTGAGACCTTTTATCTCCATTGCTCTCAAGTCCTCAACCTTACCCCTGTGTTACCAGCATCCCTTGTGAGAAATCATAGAATCATAGAATCATATCAATGTTTTTATTAATCCTTCCACCTTTTGCCTCAGTGTAGCCAGTACTCAGCTCACAGTTGGTTGAAATAAAGCAAAGCTGGTGTTGCGAGACTCACCTTAGTCTCCAATGTTAAACCTTGGACACAAGTGCAAGTTGTTGTGGCTCCATAATTAACCACTGGCCAGCTGTCCACAACGCTGGTGTGAATGAGCCAGGCCAGGTTCAGGAACTTGCTGACCAGCTGTGGTTTGGGGATGTTAGATGAGTTTTGGAGCAGGGATATAAGGTCTTCAGTATCTCCTGGCAGGATGATAGGCTGTGTCAGGACAGGGTTGTGAACCGTCACAGCTCACCCAGAACAATAAGTTCTGCTTAATGGTTTCTTCTCTGGTCTGTGCTGAAGAATGGGAGCAGGAAGAAGCTGCCAGGAAGGAGATCACACGTCTCCGGGAGATGGATGAGGATGAGTTTGATGCCCTCCCTGAGGAGCAGAAAACTCAGCTTAATGACGCTATCCGACAAGTCCAGCGTGAGAGGAAGAGGAGGTCTGTAAGCCTTCCACGGGTGACTCCCCTGCATAGTGTCCTCAGAGGGATGTCCTGCTCTGGGGACCTTGGTTGGGCTCAGAGAGGTTACAAAGCAAAAGCCCAAAGTGTCTATTTAAAAGCAGCTCAAGGATGGTGTTCTGGTTCTGTATCAGAGCTCAGGGCAGGCCCCCACGGAACAGAATTTTGTGTGCTCCCCCCAAAGAGAGGCTTTGCACCGATTGGAAGCTAAATGAAATAAAGTATATTGTTTAACAGGGAACAGAAAGCAAAAAGGGAGGGAGATACATGTACAAAGATGGGGGGAATACAAAGTAAACAAGATATACAAAACCCAAATCTCGGATGGCAGTAGGATTGCTCAGGACCGCTTGCAATCAGGCAGGCTGATCTCTGCACACACCAAGGGCAAGAGAGTGCGAAGCCCCCACTTTCTGCCTCTTTTAAAGAGGTGGCAGAGGAAGGGGGAGGGAATAAATCACTCCCCCATGGACCCTCCTGAGTCCTAGAGATCACCTGTCCCACCCCTGAGCCTCAAACCACAACAGACGGTCAGTGCCACCTCCCTGGTTCCCAGCAGAAGAAGGACTTCCTCTGGCGAGGTGAGAACATCTTTTCTCCATCGCAGTGTTGAGCCCTCTCGGGCTTAGATGTTGGCTGGGCTCGGTGCTTGCCTTGCTGCTGCACTTCTAAGTGTCTCTAAGTTAATTATCTTCTTCACCCTCCTTCCTCCCCAAACCAGAAGGGTTATGTGGGTTGGTGTAGATACTAGTCCTGCTGCAGGTGAAGCCTTTGCAGTGCTGACCTCCCAGGGTTTTCCTTACTGAGTGACACCAGCCATGAAAGCTGGTGAGATGTTATGCTCACCTTCAGCTGCAGGAGCAGGTGAGCCTGGAGAAACTCTGATCCAGCCAAGCAGCCTGGCTCAGGAGGATGCTCAAGATAAGTGTGAAACTGGAAGAGGTTTCATGTGTGTTCCAGCCCTTCCTTCAGCCCAGGCTGAAGTTTGTTTCCATGGGAGGAAGTCACTAGGGCTGCTTCAAGGCATCATTCCCAGGACAGGCAGCACAAGTTTCCCGTGGTCACAGATGGGTTCCAGCAGGAAATCTGGTGGTTCAGAGGCTGTTTTGCAGGAGCGAAGTTACTTCAGCCTTTGCTTTTTGATGGATATCATCATCCTTGGGAAGGAGAGGGCTGTGCCCAGGGACAATCAGAGAGAATCACAGAATGGTGTGGGTTGAAAGGGACTTTAAAGATCATCTAGTTCAAACCCCCCTACCAGAAGTTGCACAATTGAGACCATAAGGTTTCCAGGCTTAGGTTGGCTGGCCCTTCTCTCCCTTTAGATGTTCCCAGCCTGCCTGGGTTGAGGGACATCCATGGAGCTGTTCTAATGGTTCTGCCTGATCTCAGGGTCAATGCCTGAAGTGCAGGACCAGCTGGGATTGCAGCGAGCACAGATTTCTGCTGGTGACTCTCAGAGATGCTTTCTGTTTGACTTGCTGAAGGGAGATGGAACAGCTGGCTCGAGAGCTTGAGGAAAAACACCAGCGGGAGCTAGAACGCTTGAAGGAGGAAGAGATGAAGAAGAAGTCTAGGAGGGGGAAGAGAGAGCTTGGAAAAGACAAAGATAATGTTTTGGGGAAGAAAAGCCAGCTTCTAGTCCGGCAGGTGAGTGGTTGTGTTTGTAAAGATGAGTAGAGGCTCTGGGGAACTTCCACACCATTCTCCAGGAAGCCATCAGCCATGGGCCCTGCTGGGCCACCTGGCTGTGGACAACACATGGAGCTGTGCCGGGGACCCATAGCCCATGTTTCCTCGTGCTGCTGTTTCACCAGGGGGGTTTCCATGGGTTCCTCAGCAGAGCTGCTCTCCTAGGGTCATGCTGCCCTTGAGTCGTGGCGTCACAGAGCTCCACACATTCACTGTGAATCTCTGGATGGTTTTAGTCCAGCATTTCTCCCTGCTCTGCATGTGGCTTATGCCTCTGAGCCATGATCCATCTGGGATGTGGTGTCTTCTCCTACATGTTTGGCAGGAGATACCACCAGCCTTAGCTGTTCATCAGCAGTCTGACTTCCCAAATTGTCAGGGATGCTCAGCACACCAGAAACAAGTAAGGAGGTGTCTGAAGTTCTGTTTGGGATGGCAAAGCTGCTTGGTTTCTCAGATGGTTTCCAGGACTCCTCACCTGCCTGGCACTGGGGAGTTTGAGTTCAGTTGAGCCTCACTAGGTACCAGCTGCGTCCTGAACTGGGGTTGTAGAGCACCAAGCACAGATCTTAGGTGAGGCTTGAGGGGCTATTGTGAAGACCATCACTGTCCAACAGCATTTAAGCAATGCTTTGAAACTCTCACTGTTTTTTCCTGCTCCTTCTGGCCAGAACACCAGCATGTCCCTCCTGTCAGATGTCACCAAGGGGGTGGACAAGAAGGGACCTGTAAAGGAGCACCCGGACCCTGTTTTGGGTGACAAAGAAGAGAAGAAAAAGCAGAACAAGGTTCCCCTGATGGACACCTGCCCAGCAGAGGTCATGCAACCCCCAGATCCAGAACAGGAGGAAACCAAAGATGAGGCCCAGAGTGAGAGCGAGAAGAACTTGGCCCTGAGGTTTAAGATCTACGAGGCATCGCAGAAGGATGTCATGCATGTTTTGTCACACTGGGACAGGGCCCGTGGTGTCCTGCTGTCCCCTCTGAGTCAGGAGCCAGCAGAAGACCAGCGCCAGCCCTTCTCCAGCC
>NW_008592962.1:0-2923 GCF_000691845.1 Merops nubicus | reverse complement strand
AACCAGACAAAACCCCGCCCCCACCCTTCCCCCAGCCACAGGAGCCGGAAGGGCAAAGAGAAGGAACGTCAGGAGCGGCTGGAGAAGGAGCGGCTGGAAAAGCTGAAGGCTCTTGAGTTATCTCAGCTGGAAGGGAAAGGTGCAGAAGAGTCAGCCAGAGGCCAGGATGTCAAGGTGCCCTGCTTGGACATCCAGGTGCTGAGATCAGAAGATGTGGCTAGGGCCATCCTGGAGAGCGGCAAGCTGCCGGTGGCAGAGCAGGTAAAGCCCTGCGAGGCGAGGCTGCTGAGCCTGCCGTGCTCTGGGCCCCAGTGCATCGTGTCCCACCAGGTGACAATGGCCCAGAGCCTTGTCCAGGCCACTGGGGATGTTCTGAGGTGACTCCATGGCAGCAGTGGGGCTGAGGAGGTTCTCACCATTCCTCGGATGGGTGAAAAGAGGGAGTACTCCCTGTTCAAGCCTCATGTCTATTCAGAGAGGTTCCCAGTCTGGAAATCATGTAAGATGGTCCCAGGGCAGCTCATGGGCATTGTTTTCTCCAGCTGAGTTACTCAGAGGAGAGGTTTCTCTCTAGGTTCCACCTGGAGGTCCTGGCACTGCTCTGCAGCCTGCCCACCCCCCTGGCCCATAAAAAAAAGGACCGTGCTCCATGAAACAAAACCATTACCCTAAGCTCAAGGCCTTTAAGGAAGGGTGAGGGTGGAGGTGACAGGAGTGCAAACAGAGTCCTTCTCTTGTGCTTTAGATCCTGGATGAGCTGGGACTGGGTCCCTCAGGGCCTCCAATTCCCCCCACTGCTTTTTACTCTGTGATCCGCTACCCAGAGGAGCGGGTGGCCCCTGCAGCAGGAGAAGCTCTCAAGCACTTCATCTTTGTTGCACCAGAAGGTGCCACTGCAGAGGAGGAGAAGAAGGACACCCGAAGTGTCGCTGAGACCTCTGCTGTGCCTGCGGTGAAGGTGCCAGGGCAGGGGCCAGGCTGGGTGGTAGGCAGGTGGGATGGAAAAGGGTCACTGTGGAAGGGCAGTGAAACTGTGGTGGGTTCCGGTGTCTTCAGGCATCCCTTCTGTCTGTTCAAAGGAGACAGCTCTGCTTGAGATAAGGGGGAAAAAATCACCTAAACCCCTCAGCTTCTCTTGAGGAGAGGGACCTCAGCAAGGAGGAGTCCTGGGCAAAGAGAAGGGTTACAGACAAAACAGATTCCTATAAGGAAGACCAAGTCCATGGGCATATGTGGTTGGTTGGTTGGTTATTCTCTCTCCTATTAACAAGCCAGCAGGTTTCTTTCCAGGGTGGGGATGTCTCAAAGCAGGTCTGACCCCTCTCTCCCTTTTCTCTCTCCCTATGGTGTGAAGACATGGCAAGAGGAGGGGCAGGTCACCCCAACCAAGGGCCGGGCAAGGAAGGAGAAAGCCACAGGCAGCCGGGAGGGGGTGAGGGAGAAGCAGAGCCCCGGCCGGGGCAGGAAAGGTCTCCAGGGACCTGGGATGGGAGCATCCACATGTCTCCCTGAGGTGGACCAAAGCAGCAGGGACACCATCCTGTCACCGAGGAGACCCGTCAGGTGAGCTAGGAGGGATGAGGTGATCGCTCTATTGGTTCTTCTGTTTCTTCTTCCTCTTGCCAAACAAGGTCTATGATCCCCAGCTCCACAGAGAGCCCTCTGCCAGTGCCTCCGTGGGATGGCAAGTCCATGACCCTGCTCCTTGTCCCGTTTGCTTGTTAGCAGTGTCTGAAGCCTCCTCTTTATCCCTGGAAGGGTTCAAAAAATGTGTAGATGTGGCACATGGGGACATGGTTTAATGGTCACGGTAGTGTTGGGTTGATGGTTGGGCTTGATTGTCTTCGAGGTCTTTTCCAACCTTTGTGATTCTAGTATCCTATGGTCTATCCCCAGGCTGAGCAGCTGCCGGTGGATAGTGCCTGCCCACGGCGAGGTGGAACTGAAGGTCCACTTCAGCTCCACGGTGCTGGGCCAGTTTGATCAGACGTTGCATTTTGAGCTCCTGGGGACAAACCGAGGGTACCAGCTGCACTGCAGGGGCACTTGCCTGTATCCCACCATTAGCCAGGACCCACGGTAAGGCTGACCTGTGGGAGATTCCTGCTCTGCTCCCCCCCGCCCCCAAACTCAGAACCAGGGCCTTGGTACCCCAGTGACCTCCTGCCTTGGGCAGAGCTGCTGCCTGAGCCCTCCCAGCATCTCCTCCCGTGCGTGGAGCTGGGAACCAGTACTGGTACCTCAGCCCCCAGTGAGGGTTATGGCTTTCTGAGTAGGTTTTCTACTTGGAGCATCTCTCAGCTCCACATCCCCTGTTGTCTCTCCCCAGGGTGGTGTTCCCTCACTGGAGGAAGAGCAAGGCAGATGATGACATCATCTTCAAGCAGTATGTCATGAACACGGGTGTGTTCCACTTTGGACCACTGCTGTGTGGGAAGTCAAGAGACTGGTACGTGTTGCCTGCCCCAGGAGAGCATCCTGATGGGTTACCTGCATGGAGTGAGATGTTGGGGTGGGATCTCCAGGGCTTTGTGCTTTCATGGACATGAAAAAATGTCTGAACTGAGCAGATAAGAGGCACACAAGTCTTGGAGGAGCTGAGGAGAGATGGAGCTGATCTTCTACCTGGTGGCTGCCTTGGTGGCCAGAGCCACATGCTGCTTCCAGCCTGAAGGTGACTTGGGGCAGCTTGTGCTCCCCCCTTCACATCTCAGCTTCACCACCTATGAAATGAACTTTATGGTGCTTTTTTTGAAGTGCTTTAAGCTCTGTGGGTAGGCTTGTTATAAGTTTTCCCAGTTTAAAGAACAGAGATGACAAGGCCAATTTTACCCAATTTATGAAGCAAGGGGCAATAAGCTTCATAAATTCCATAAATGGAATAAACTCCATAAATGGAGTTCCCAGCTCCACCCGCGGCGCC
>NW_008592961.1:0-85651 GCF_000691845.1 Merops nubicus | reverse complement strand
TCCCGGCCCCGGCAGCGCCCCGGGACAGCCCAGCCAGCACAGGGAGACAGCACGGGAGCCTCAGCTCAGCCCTTCTGTCTCCTCCTAGCAGCAAAGAAGCCTTTGTAACTGTTTTGTTTTCAGAAGAGATAATGTTTAATTTCTTGATTTTGCCTCTGTTATGTGTATACGTCTCTCTGCTTGCCTGCGTTCCCACTGAAATCCATACCTCTGTGTATGCCAGTGTCGTTGTTTGTGAACTGCTTTCAGTATATGTGAGCAACATCCTAGAATGCCTTCAGGCATAAGCACGGAAACCATTTACAAGTTTAACTGATGTACACACTTATTCAAATGTAATTGGACAGGGGAGTAGATGAAAATGGCTATGGAAAGGGGACATGGTGTTTTCAATAAAAGGTAGCAGTACACAATCGTGAGCATAAAACTGATGTAAGAATCGATAAATATCTGGCAAGATCCTTCTTAGGCAAGTGATGAAACATATTATGGAAGTGTTTTCTTGCTGCATGCTCTAAAGCATACTGTGATCTTACAATGTTAAGCTAAGATGTTAAGCTTATATAGGGAACAGTGTAGTCCACATAAAAAATGGTTGGCGAAGGAGAATCATTTGAGAAAAACAAAAACCGTGTAAGCTCTCAAGGGATCGCTCCCACACAGATTTTTTTAGGTTTTCAGTTGAAAAATCACTGTGCAGCAATTCCAAATTTTACTTTTCACTTTCTCCCTGTTTACATTTTGTACCCACTTTTTCAGTGCCTGCAGTTCTCGCTGGGGAATATGACCCTCATGGAGCCTCTGAACAAAGCAGCTTCTTTAGTCATTTAGAGCCTATTAAACCTAGGAATCCTTCTGTTACAAGGAGAATTTGAAGAAATTTGTCCAGAGCGGCCAAAAAGTGGTGAAGGGGTTGGGCAGAATTGGTGTGCAGGGCTGTAAATATCAGCAATGACAAGCAGAAAAGACTGTACAAGTGACAGAAGTAAAACATTACAAAAATCCAGACTTGATCACAAGTGTTGTATTGGTTGTTCAGGCTTGGCAGTAAAATACTGCACCATCTTGTGTCTTACTGGTTGGCTTCAGTGAAGACTTAATTATCTAGATAAATGGGTACCACCAAATTTCACTGCTCAACATTCCAGTAATGTTTTAGAGCCTTGGATTCTGCTGCTACCTAGATGCAATTAAAAGCTGCTTCTGTTATAGCTGCTACAAGCATGCTCTCTTTATAGTCCTCAAAATATTTCCCTTTCCCATATTATATGCCACTAACAGTCAGTCTAAGTATTTATTTTTTATACACCACCCAAAGAAACCCAGTAATTTAGTACAATTGTGGCACTGGCTGTTTTGTTATTTGTGCTGCTCTGCTAACATTTATTCCTCCTGTCACTCTTTTGAGGTTTTCATTAGATCAGCTCAAGCTTCTTAGTACACAAACCTTCCCTCATATTTCTGTAATTCTCATTTTTATTATCATCTTTGGAGAGGAAGGGGAAATGGGGTCACAGTGCAGAATGCCATTTGTGTAAAAACAGAGGTTTCTGCATATACATATATGGGATCCAGCTTCCTTACAGGCAAGCTTGGGGGCTAGATAAATAACACCATTCTTAAAGTGTGATGTATAAATCTGTCTTTTCTGTCCTGCTGCAGTACTTCTTGGTGGTGAAACAAATTTTTTTCTTTCTAAAGTAGGTCCTCTCTATATTTCTTTTACCCTGTAGAGTTATTCTCCTGTCATTACACATGACAACCTGTTTCCAGCTTCCTTGATTCAAGGCTCATCTCATCCAGACATGTGTCCTCAGCAGCAGCAGCAGGGTATCTGTGTTTCAGCCTCTCCCTTGAGTTCAGCTATTTTCTTCGCCCCATGTCCCACTGTGTTCACAGGGCAGGATGCTGTGTTCACTGTGAACAAGGGAAGGATGCTCCTTGTTGCACAACGGAGGTAATCCACGGAACCCAGATTTTGTTGTCAGCCCAGTCGTGACAATGCCAGCATTCAAACCAGTAAACCGTGTTGTGTCTCCCAGATACAAATAGTGGGTTTGGTGGGTAGTGCACTCACACCTTATAAAACGCTGTTGGAATGTAAGGTGATGGTTTGACTTAGAGAATTCTTGCAAAATCTTAGTTTTACTGAAAGTTGTTGTGTTATCTTCACCCATCTCAAAACCCAACAATCTTATAAAAGGTTATTTTCCAGTGTCACCAGTTTCCTGGAAGATGTTGCAAGCTTTGTTCTTAAAAAAGTGCATAGAGAAGAAAATGTCACAGTTTTATTTATAATGTGTATTTAGACTATTTGACAGCATTAGTGCTTATATATCCCTTTAAAGCATAAATAGAAAATGAAACATATTGATGTAAAAGTATAATGTCAACACTAGTAAAATCTGTCAGATGGTTAATCCCATACTTCTCACTTCTTACTTAAGTAACCTTTTCAAAGTCAAGGGAATTATTCACCTGATAGAAACTAATAATAGTCAGTTGTAAGTAGGTCTGAGATTTCAGGATAAAATATACTGCAGTATACTGTGGGCTTCAGTACTATAAAGGAGCAATTTCTTCCTCAATCTAGATAATTAATTTTTTTCTGCCTGTTTCTAAATAACATATTTTGTAAACATGAACCTTAGCCAACTCAGATGACTGCAGAAACTGTCCTCAGTCTCATACAGATATCACAGTGCTTATTTGTAGAAAACACTTCTTTGCATTGTCTTTCCTGTTCTTTTTATTCAGGTGACATCTCAGTGTATTAGGCCAGACAGAACAAAGATGATGGAGCTTTTAATTTCTTCTCTCCTTTCTTTCTTCCCATAGTTCTGCTTCCTGTACCTCATCTTACAATCTTCGTGTTCACAACTGCCTATAGAACATGAGATTAAAATAAGTGAAAAATTATCGTCTGTATTTCATACCTCTTCTAACTCCCATAATGCAAGAAAACATGCTCATGAGAGAATACGTACGGGTAACTTCTTGCTGCAATAGCCCGACACTTAACGTGTGTTGTGAAGTAAAAGTTGTGCACAGTAGGAAACTACACAAGTTTTGTTGTCTTCTAATTAACGTGACTTGGATGAATTTTTGGATGGATGACAAAAGGCCACAAAGATCAAAAATACACATTGAAACAGTGCTCTTTGACATAGGATTGCCAGTGGCTTACTGCAGTCCCTGTCCCTATGAATATGAGAATGCATCAAGAAAAAAATTGTAGGGATGACTTTATTTTGAAAAGTAGATTTCCAGAAGATTGCTGCAGTACCTCTCATTTCAGAATATGCAAAGTAAGGTGCTTCAGTTATTCCAGTAATTTTCTTTTTTACTCATTCTTGAACAATAAGCAATTAGAAACATTGTTTCTAATCCTTTAAAGGTGTTTTATTTCCAACACCAATAATCAAAGATGCTCCACACGCTCCTCTCTTTGATGTTCTTTTCTAAACCCTTTCTCAATAAGAGTTACATTTCAGAAAGCATTTAACAAAAAATGCAGCCTGAGATGCTAATAGTGGTATGTTGCTCCAGCGCTCATGTTTTTGGAAAAGAGAGAGCTGGACTGAGGCTGGTCTCTTTTGTAGGATTGTCATTTTCAGACTCTCTGCTTGCCCTAAAATGACACATTTAAAACTGAAGAATTTATCAAAACTTTGTTGAAATTTTTGCATATTGCCTAAGAATTGAGTCTGTGTCAGAAAACTTGCAGCCTCTTTCTTTCACTGAAGGATGTTAAAATGTTCGGCAATTATTCACTGAAAACATAGGCTGGAAATGTTGTAAATACAAAGGCATCTCCAGGAGGTCTTGGAGGTACTTGTTATTCCTTTATTTCTTTTTAATTTCAGGGACAGCTGACCTAGCACTGTGTTTAATGTCTGCAAAGTATCAGAATTTTATTGGTATCAGTTCTTGGTGGCATCTTCATTTTCACTTTTCTATGTGGCTGTGTTGCTTTGTTTCTGCCTTGCTTCCATGCTGAACTGAGTTTTTGCTGAGGGTTGACTCGCTAGAATGAACGAGCTCTGTTTCCCTTCAGTGTATGGCACTGCACAGGTTGATTGAATGACACAGCTCCTTGGGAAAGCACAGACACTGCGTTTCAACCTCATTTAAGGAAAACCTTTTATTTTTCACATTCTTTTTCAAAAAACAAGTTGATCTGTGAAATGAAACTTCTGTTTCAATGTCTTTGTGACCCAGACTGTGTATCTTACTGTCACATTCTCTGATATTGAATAATATTAAAGCTTCCATTTAAACTTTTCTCTCTATCAGGCACTCCTAATGTCTATTTTCAGTGCAGATAATTTCATGCATAAGAGGGAGTGTTCTTGAGTTTCAGCCTTTGGAAAGAGAATTCTGGCATTTCCTCTCCTGTACCTAGAAACTTGTTTTAATAAATCATGAGAAGTTAATAGTTTTAGGACTTATGTTTTTAAACTAAACTCAATTGAGTTTAACAGAATCATAAAGAGGCAGCTAATAGATGTACAGAGGCAATATGATGACATAAGCCTTGTTGGCTTAGAAAAGTAGCTAAGAAATGCTATTCAGGAGGAAAATTGGTAATGCTTGATCTCTCAGTCATCAACAGAGAATTTATCCACACAATACTCTTAATACCAGCCAAAGGGGAAAAGAGGAGAATTATGATAAAATATGGAGTTGAGACATGGCAGCAAATCTTTTAAAACTATGATTGAAGTTTTTTGGAGCTGTATCTATTGTGTGGGTGGACTCAGTCTCTAAAGAAGTCTGTAAGCAGGAATCACAGGAGATCAAGTTTTTAGAAGTCTTATAGCACAGTGATTTTTATGGATTAGTACTTCTGAAAATGCTTTGTAGGAAAAAGGAATTGCTTTAAAGGGAGAACAGTATATAAACTATGTACAAATGTTTGTGGATAGGAAGAAAAATGGGTGCATCTAGAGTGTTTTGGCACTTAACTTGGTTCTGAAAAGGTCTGGATGCTCATTTAAATCTCTAACAACCTCAGATCTTTATCAGTCTCAGAGACGTAGCCTCTGCTTTCCATTTTGTGGTCAATAGAAGGAGGAGAAAGGGAGGAAAAAAAGCAAAGGCATGATTCTCAGAAGTTTGTCTCTAAGAAGTCAGACTTTTCTTGTGTGTCTTCCTTCCAGGTAGTCTTCTCAGGTGGAAAAAATATAGTTATTTTCATTTTAAAGGCAGAAAAACTGAGTTACAGAGTAAAACAGCAGCAGAGTTGCAGGTAGAACAAAGATCTGGTTTTTCTTACATTCTATCCATTAGCTGTCACTATTCACACAATTTATGACTACTGTATGATATTAAATGTAAGAAAAAAATTATAGAAGGAGGCATATGTTGTAAATTGCTAATGGAATTTCACTGTAATTTGAAGACTTGTAGAAAGGATTAGTCTAAAATCAAGGACAGATTATTTGACGATAAGAGAATCTAAACACATTTTTTTTTTTTTCAAGAAAATCCTAAATATTCTATTTTAAAATACTACCATGCTTCTCTAGAGTAGCTGCTTTTCATATGCATCAAGCTCCCTTTCTGCCCTAGGAACCACTTCCATCATGTATTGCCTCCCTTTACCAAGAATACAGATATCTTGATAAAACAATCATTCCAGATGTTTTAGAGCAAGCAGTGACTCTACTCTTTTGGTCTATCAGCCTGTTTTCTCATTATCACTATTATTGTCTCAAATATATGCTACTAAAATTGTATATAAAATTGTCCTGTACTAGTAGTGTAGAGTTTCAGAAGCAGCCTTTAATATCATTAAAAATACTCAGGCAATTCATAGAATCATAGAATCCTTTAGGTTAGAAGAGATCTTTAAGATCATCAAGTCCAACCATAATTAGTCATAATGTCTATGGAACAAGCAAAAGGGAAATTATTAGAAAGTGAGGGACTTTTTGAAGGGTATGATGACAAAACAGTTATCATACCAGCATGAAAGCAGGAAGCAGTCTGCTTTTCCATGGTATCAGCTCTGTGAACCAAAGAGGCACAACTACAGAATGTTTCCTGGTCATTCAGTCCAAATAGCCTGTGAAGACAGTTGGTTCTATGTCTTGTTTTGTTTTTAAATAAAAGCCTAAAAAAATCTTTTGAGGTCTTGGAACAATTCCAAATTTCTTTGGGGTTTAATATTTCAGATTTAATTTAGGTAAGCATTCATGAGGGATTTTTCAATGCTTAAATAACTGAGTAATTATAAAATGTTGTTCATTGATCCAGTTGTAAGCAGAAGAGGCAATATTCAAGATTAGTTAGTATGTAGTTCTAGGAGTACTGTATTGGGTTTTTTTTGGTTGGTTGGTTGTTTTTTTTTAAGAAAAAAAAGGAATGAGGAGTTACTGAAGTTGTAGTAACCATTACAATGTTTTAGAGTTTTATGCTGTGTACATTCCAGACCTGCCTGAAAATAGTTTCTGTGTTTACGCAGCTGTTGTCAAACTCAGTAACCACTAGTCTGCTTCAAATTGTTTTGGAGAAAACAGAAGATAGCATTCATGAGGAACTGATAAAACACGATGAATTGTGCCAATGTTCAGAAAGCCGACAACAAATACAGGCTGCATACAATCAGTATGCAGTTTTCTTCTAATAACTGTAGGAAAGGCTGCCTATTCACTACTCTGGTTTATAAAGCTTCCACTGAATGAACTGATGCCTGTTAGAAAGGAGCGAGCAATCAAGGTAAACTTAGATTCTTTTAGTCATCCATAGCCAACACCAAGACAGAATTTACAAAATTGCATCAGTCGCTAAAGTGGAAGATTGAGTGCACCACGAGGTTTTAGGAATAAGAACTCTGAACTGCTGGTGTGGTCAGTGCAAACACTGCTTCCCAGCAAGTTTCACAGAGACATTTTTCAAAAATAATGAAGGTAAATTGGAGAGTTTATTTTATTGTGGTAATGGCTGCTTTACATTGTTTAGAGATCTCAGTAGCCCTGTGGCAGTTCACTGCAAAAACAAGGGCAATGATGGGGGCAGAGAGTGGAAGACGAAGATGTGAAAATATCCTGGGGAATGGGCATTACCCAGATGAGCTGTTTGGCTCCTTATGGCTAAATAGGAATTGCAGTTTAAAGTAAAGAGCCATCAGGCTTGCTGTAGTTTCATGGTTACTCCTCACAGAGCCTCCCACTGACCCCAGGAAGAAGTGCTTCCCTCTGCCTGGTTTGATAACTGCCTCTCCTGCCCTCAGTAATGGATTAACTCTCTAATATGTGTAGTCCACAACTGAATATTGACAAATGAGAATAATTTAGTGGGTTTTCCTCCTTCCCTTTCAAACACAGCTGAATGACTACATTTTTCACTAAACCCCTCCAAGGATCTCTGGCAGAGATGTAACCTTGCCTAGCCAGCACCTCCACTGCCTATTGTCATTTTCTCCAATAATTGTAGCTAAGAACACTTGCGATGTCTGTTAGACACCACTTCAGCCAACTGAAATAACTCTTCCCATTTGGCCAGTAGGCATATTTTAGTCATGTTTCTGGTAGCCTGTTGTTTTGCAGTCTGGTGACATATTGCAGGGGTCAGCATGAGGAAAAACAGACATAAATCTTTCACATTTACCATTAAGCATGTGCTCAGTTTTTAGCAGTCTCCTCTCGAGATTCTTATTGAGTTTGGCAGCCTGGTTGATTCACTCCATGTTATGAATGAAAATAGTCACAGCAGCACTGATGCTATGAAATTGCTTAGGAGTACTTATTGGTTTATGTTGCAGGGTTTGCAGAGTTATATGTAACCACAGTGTTAGATGCTGTAGGGTGACAGTTTGCATCTACAATCTCGCTCTCGGGGAGCAGGGAGAATTTTTCAAATAGCAAAATGCCATGGTTGTATTTGGTTGCTAGTGTTGCAAGAAGGTGGCAGTTTCTTTTCTAGCAGACCTCATATCATGTGGCATGTAGCATTACAGGGACTACAGACTTCCATTAGTTGCTTTCGGTATGTATGCATGAAAAATTTAAAATAGTAAAGTAGCCTAGTTTGCATTGTTTCTTCCCATTTTTTTTCTCCATTTATTTGGGTGGTTTTTTCTACCATTGATTTAACCTTTTGACAAGATGTATTTCCTTTTAAATTTTAAAGTTCCCAAAGGAAGCCAAGTTGGCTTTTAAAAAATATAATTTCCCATTAAAAAGTACTTGGTTGAAATGCAAATGATTTAAAATAATATGGAGCAATAATCTGGACTTCTAATAGGCCAGAATGTCACTGTCCCAGAGGTAGTACACTTGAAATGGTGTTTGTGGCAGACACTGGAAACAGCTCCTGGCCCCTGTGAGAGTCCCTCCTAGGAGACATGTCCTTTTTGCCAGTTCTGACGTGAAGTGTCTCTGTCGTGTGTAGCACCTCTGAACCAAATATGCTGATCTGAGCTTCTTCAGTCACAAGGTGAAATCAAAGATTTTAGTGTAGGTTTATTAGCAACTGAAAATCAAGGTACTAGAAAGATGATTTACCAGTCATTGCTAGCTGTTGCTGAAAGTGTTTGCTACAGAAAATGCCTCAAAAAGTAAGATTTGTGTGAAATAGAAGATAATTAAAAAAAAAAAAAAAGTGATAACTACTGGAACCTTTCTGGACTCACTCATACTAAGAAAAAAGCAGCATATTAAGTAAATGTAAGACTCTTTCTGCTTTCATGTTTATATATTGAACATCTAGAAATTGAGATGTTTTGGTTTTAGATGAACAAATTCTGCCTGCACTTTCTTTTGGTTTCATTATATACTTCCAAGACACAATCTGCACCCCTTTATATGCCATATCATCCTCAATACCATGTAGTCAAACAGTTGCTGATGTTCTTCCAGGTACTGCTCTGAGGCCATTTCTATTCACAGGAAAGCCTTGATCATATTTGCTCTTACTGCTTCTCATGGCTTTCATTAATTAATATCTATAGCACCAGAAATAAATTTAAAACTTAGAAGACAAATACAAGAAGCTCCTGCTGCTGAGTGATCTTGCACTAAAATCAGATGCAATTTGAAAAATCAGTAATATGAACAGCAGAGGAAACAAAGGAAGTGTCTTAAAACCAGAAGTGTGACTCCTGAGAGGAGCTACCTTTACTGTATGATGATAAAATGATAAGAAAATCCAGAGAATGTATATATGCTCTGGTGATTTCTGGTTTTCAAATAACCTCACCCATCCACCATAGAATTTGCTGTTTTCATGTCTCAGTTAAAGAAAACCCCTGAAAAACTATTCAAGAGCAGTATCACATCAGCTTTTATTTCAGGTCAATTAGCATATGTTAATTTGTAATGCAGCCATGTACTCCTGAACAACTCTGATTTTGATGAGGATTTTACAAATCAGCCCAGCAGCTCAGTGCTACGAGGGAGGCTCATGCAGCTCTGTCCACCCCATTAGCTGCTCTTCCCTTCCACACATAAACATACTCATTACTCTGCTGGGCCTCTCTCTTCACCATTATAGGAATTAATTACAGCCAGTGGGTCAGTGTAGTGTACTGAGTGTTAAGAGTTATTACCAGCTGAAAGATAACCACTGGATAAGGGTGCTGCATTACTGAGAGTGATGAATGCCTACGTGATGTACATAGAGATATGACAGTGTCCTACCTTCAGACCTGTATGCTGTGTGGAAGTAGATCCTTGCAAAACAAAAGAGCCCAACCCTTTCTCTTGTGCTGTTGATTTATATATTTTTGACTGCTATGTGCCTTACCTTTCTAACTATTTTATGCTGCTAATTCATTGGAGAAAACATATTTCTAGATTCAAATCTTTTAATGTAGAAAATTAGGGAGTTTGCTGATGATGTGAAATCATGCAGTCATAGAGTGGATCCTCTTCTCGTATAGGAACAGGATATGGCTCTAGGTGCTGGAGAAGATTAATGCAATCTAACTTTAATGCTGAAGTGTATTTCTGAAGAGCTTAGAACTAAACTATAAACCCCCTCACAGTTTATGAGAATGATAATATGTGGCAGGCATGATCATGCATAACTGAAACACCAAGACAAAGATACGAGGAACCCAAAAAAATGTCAATAGCAAACCATTCATTAGCAATTCTTGTTAGCTGCCATCAGTGTGCCATTTAATTTACCCACCATTTTTCTGCAATGTTTTTGAAGGGTCTACCTTGAGATAACTCTTGATTAATCTCATAGACATATCTCTTCCTAGAATTATTTAGACAATAAGATAGATCAGATTTAGCTGAACTCCTGCTAGACTGGAGACTTTGGGGATTAAAAGCAAGATTTGTGAGATACAGTGCTACTTGACCAAGCGCTGTGTCTAAAGGAAAATCTGAGGCTGAGCTACTGGAGCTCCTCAGGAGTCAGTGTGGAAAATATCTTGTATTATTTCTATTTGTAACTGTGCTATAAAAAGGAGGAGGAGTCTCCTGAAGTTTGGTGATGGCACATGCATATCGGGCACTGCCGGCCCCTAAGAGGCTTGGCTGGGCTGTCACACACAGCAAGTGCTGCCTGACTTTCTCCTGCTCCACTAGATACAAGCAGAAATGCACCACTTCATTTCACCACCTGAGAAGGCAATAGAAGCTTGATCACTCTGAACATTTTCATACTAAATGGGGGTTTTGTTAGTCTTGTAGTAAACAAAACAAAGAGATATAACTACTAGATTCTCCAATATTTCTAAGCAATCAGGCAGGAGCAGTTAGAAAAGCTAGTGATGACTGTAAAATGTTTGGTGTCCATATTCATATGTTGCTTATCCTGGAAAACTTTATGAGCCACAATAAATATTTTCCTATGACAGACAAATTATGTTGTTGAAAACCTAAATATGAATATCAAATCTGTTTACCTCAAAAATATCCCTGATTTCAGAGTGTATTTTCATTCATCCCTTCTGTTCCATGTGTTTTGATGCATATACAGAATTATTTTTCAGCTTTCTGATTTTGCTTTACGTATACAATAGAGTAATTTAGTGTTGTTTAGGCTAGAGTTTGATATCAACTAGAATAGAAGAGGAGACAAAGAATGAGGAGGAGAATAAGTGAAAGACACTGGTTAAGTTGGACAGACAACAGAAATGGGAGATACAACTGCGCTGCATGCATCATCAGATGGCAGAGTAACCAGTAAAGATCTTGTTTTCTGTCTTTTAAATCATTTGGTGATAATATTTTAGAATTGAAGCTTTATTCCAGTTGCACACCAGTGCATGTATGGATAAAATAATTATATGTTCATGTCTGAAGTAAATTAATGGTGTAAGGGTATTGGTGAAGTCAGCTTATCTCATAGGAGCTCCTAGATAATTTCTGATTTCTTGAATTTTCTAGTACCAAACACTTTTTTTCTTTCTCCTTTCCCTGTTGATTTTTCTCCAATTTATACCACTTGGGGCAGATCCATCTGTCATCCTGTTCAAACATACAATATTCTGATATATTTCCTATTCTGAAGTTCTGGGGCTGTTTGTTCGATTTTAATACTTAACCAGTGGTTTTAGAATACAGTCTGTATCATATGCAGCATCCTATGTAAAATATAGCACATTTAGCTGAAAACTGAGAAACAAATTAATAGTTATTCCTCTATCTTCACCACACATTTCAGCTAATCTTATCAGACTTCAGTTCAATTTCCAGCAATAATGCTTTCTCTGTGTGCTTCTACTTACTAATGCTGGTTTTTACATCAAAATCCCAGTTTGCCATATCTTGCTCTATCTGTTGAGGTTGTTTATATTCATTTGCTGTACCATTTTTTGTTTGACTGGGTTGGCTTCATTTTCTTCTCGTAGATATTTGAAATTTAGTGCCTGTTTATTCATTATCAAGGTTTGCCAAATATTTTTATACTGTGCAGTTCTTACTTGAGAACAGTACATAGGGAAGTAGACTGGAATAAAATGTTAACATATACACATTATGTGGTTCTAACCATACAATGAGTTCAGGTCATCTACTTTTAATACTGGAAAATAAATCAGTACTTAGCATTTACTCTTGAAAACGATGAACGTATTTTTCTGAAGAAAGATCTGGAGACCTCTAACGTGTTCTGAAAGTTCAATAGTGCTAACTTTTAAGGTTGGTTTCCAGATATTGTAACGATCTTCAAGCCATAGAACAACTTTATTTATATTTTGCAGCTCTTCAACTGTCTAGCCAATGCAGCTGAAAAACCTTGCATTTAGATCCAAGTGTGCACATTGGCATGCTCGGAGGCAGATGTGGCTTCTTCGCCCACTGAACATTTGTGTTAGGGAAACCAAAGCTTATAGTAATCCTGTTATGGGGCTAAAAAAGCATTTCTGATGTTTGGGAGTCTGGGTAGGCTTATAAGAATTCATCAGTTTGGCTTTTTGGATATCTTGGAGCTCATGCATGAAACTGAATTTGTGCGGCTAGATATAGAGATGGCAGCAAATGTCACCCAGGACATTAAGAAATGTTTTTGAAAGCAGCTTTGAACTATAAAAAGAAAGGGATGAGAAATAGAAATAATTTCTGGAAAGAAAAAGGAGAGGAAAAAAAAGAAAAGTTGTTTAGAAAAAGGCAGCTTGATCCCTGAAAGGAGCTTCACTTCTACAGAACGTGTGGTACTCTTTTGTAGACATTGCTCTTTTGCTCAAACTGGGTAGAGGCTGTGCTGTTTTTTTTGCTTTTTTTCTTACCTTTACTCTTTTGCACGTACATGTTTTTCATCCACATTTGAGGCTGTGGGGTCATTAACTAGAAGCTGCAGATAGACTAGAATAAGTAACGTCAGTCAGATGTAACTGGAAGACGGTTTTCCTCCTAGTAAGAAACACTCTAAACTAAGAGGTGTTTGATACAAATGTGTCATTTTTTCATAAATGTTTGAAATTTGACAGAAAAAAAAAATCCATTCATTTTTGGGAGGGCTTTGCTTAAAGAAAAGATATATAAAATACTTACTCTTCTCAAAATAAGTAATCATAGAATCACTATGGTTGGAAAGGACCTCCAGGATCATCAGGTCCAACCTTCATCCCAGCATCTTCCTAACCACTAGAACGTAGCTTCAGGTGCTACATCTACTAATTTTTTAAACACCTCTAGGGATGGTGACTCCACCACCTCCCTGGTAATCAAAGAATTTTGAGGGGAGTTTAAATCTTCCTTAAAGATAAATATGTAGCTGGATATGACATTTAGGGAGAAAAATGCTAAAAAACACTAGTCAGCATTCAATTCTCATTGCACTGGAAGATTGACCTTCTGGAGGCATGGTCTTAAAAATTTGACATGACAGATGTAAAATGAAAGAAAATTATTTTTAATGATTTTGTCAGCTCTGAAAATATGAGCATTTTGTTGGTAGTAATCGTTGAATGGATGAAGCAGTCTGTGAAGTGTGAAGTTTATTATGAGGATAGAAGATGACTGTTCACCTATTCCATTTAAGATCTGCTTCTCAGCTGTGACAGGACTCAGAATTACTTTATAGACTGGTAGATCTATGGGTTGCACTATTTGATGAAGAGCTTACTAGTGTCACTACTAATTTCATTATATACTCCTGTAGAGTTTATGAATTTATTTATGAACTTCTGCTACTTGACAGCAGTAGGATAATGTAGGCTATATGTATTATACATCATTTATTTTACTATCTGTTCTTAATCTCCTATAAAGTCTAGCTAAACAAAATGAGCTATTTTTATATGTAATAAAAATATACAGCTACAAACAACTAATGCTTGCCAAAAATACCAGGGATTTTCATTCACTAGTGATATGTGTGCTTAACTTGGTTTTAGCCTAAAAAAAAAATCAAATTATTTTAAAATTTCTGCAAAACTCCCAACCTCTCTAGCCTGTTGTTGCAATATCCTTCCCAGTGTAGCTCCTGTGGCCTCCAACAAAGTCCCAACAATCCAGGACTCCCATTCAGTCTCAGCAAAATTCCCCTGCGCTGGCAGCCTTTGGAAGGAAGCTGTGTTCAGCAGTCAGCTGAAAACAGTGGCAGACATTTTTAAATAGTCCATCATTTTGTCACAAATATTTCTGGTTTCCCATTTGCTCCTTTCTTATAGCACACTTTTGCAACGTGGAAAGCTCTTAGCCCAGCTCTCAGCGTTCATTTCCTGTTTGGCTTGAGCAGTTGCTTCCTTGGCGACTGCTCCTCTGGCTCAGTAAACCACTTCAGTGCCTCCTTCACCTGCGCCTGAGGGGGTGGGACACGTCCTGCTGCACCTGCACAGCGCTTACATCGCCTTTCATCCGACACACCATTTAATGCCTACTATTTGCATCTTCCAATATAATAGATGACCAGTCCTGGGACATTATTAAAAATGCTCTAGTAAAATTTTGCACTTTGTATCACAGTCTTGACAATACTTACATGAGTTTACTCCTATATCCATATTCTTTTGGAAAACTGTCTTAGCAGAATTGAGGTTCTCTGTTGGCAAAAAGTTCTTTTGATAAGAAAACTGACAGTAGCTCTTCATGCTGAGTAAGTTAAATTAGCAAAAGGACTTCTGCTGCAAAAGAACTACAGAAACATTAGTTAGTAGCCAGAATTCTGGTGACAGGACTATTAACAGCAGAGTTCTGGTGACCCAATTAGGAGCATCAAGTGATTTTTTTGCCATGCTACCATGTCAGTAGTGTTTTCTAAAGTGGAGTATAGCAGTGTCATTATACACCATATTTCTTTAATGATGATACACACCTACTCCAGTGTAGGCAAAGTTTTGTTTAATTCAAGGAAATCCTCAGAAAACTGCATCTGTATGGTTCTTCTTTATGGTGACATTTAATTTATAGGAGATAGCACGAAGCCTGACAATACAAAATCAGCTCACAATACATGAGTGTTCAGATTCTGGATGACCTTAATTTGCAGAAGTAATCATTCACTAACTTGTGTTATTAATTTTTTTTCCCCTGGGTATGGAAGCATATTGGACAATCTTAGACATAGATGGAAGTGGTGAAGTAACCTGCTGCTTTGGAGACTTGTACTGTTTGCTGAACGCAGAACAGACCCTTGTGGGTTTCTTTAACTGTTTTAGAAAATCACTTTGTATTCCTATCTTATTGCAGTGTCTGCAAATTGATTAGTGGAAAATTTTCCATTAAAAATTACTTCTAAAATGACCCCTGTTTCTCTTTTCCCCCATGTTTAGACCCTGAATTTTAGTTTTTTAGAAGGTCAGTGACTTCTTAAAGCTTGTTGCCACTAACTGCCTGAACCTTGCATCCCTCCCAGCCCTTGTGGCAGTCAAGGCTCTAAACCTCTACCCACTTAAAGACCTTTGCTGGAACAAGAATTAGATACAAGTGTTGTTTATAAAATATCCCTAATTTTCAAAATGCCAGCAAGTAGAACAGTCTTAGTAATAGACATATGCCCTTGGCTTTGCTGTTCACTCCTTCACAGAGCACACGTTCTTCTGAGGGAGACCCAGACCATACCTCCCTGCAGAGACAGCCCTCAGTCTTGGTCACAAAACTGTTGGTTTGCAGGGAGTCTGTAAAGGTTTCCTGAAGGAAGGGTTTTACTTTGGCCTGCCTTTTGAGAAAGTATTATACTCTTAATCTCTTTGCCGCTAGTTCTGGGCATAGTAGCTGTGTGGTCTTAAAGCTGCATTTTGTGGTATTAAATTCATTGCCATAAAATTTAAAGTCATTACATTCTTCACATTAAATTATGACCTTTTTCCAAAATAAAAATATAGGTCTAGTCTCCATCTCAGAAAGGACACCCTGTCCTGAGCCCTGCTCTGATTGAGAGTATCTAGATCATAACTTGTAATCTAGTCTAAAAATCTCCACAGTCTAGGCTGAGATGTGTAATGAACCTTTCATAATGATCCTTAGTATGTTCTGTCTTCACTCTAAATCTGCTCCATGCTTTTCTCTATTGAATTTTATCTTGCTAATTTAGAACTATTAATATAATTTTGAAATCTCATCTTCTCTTCCAAAGCACTTTCAACCCCTCTCATATTGTTCTATGTAAGATGCACATTTTTTACACATGCTCTTTTTTAAATGTATCTGCATTAAAGTCTAAGAGAGAATATTCAACAGAATTGGTCTTGGAACAGACACTGTGAGAGTCTACCTGAAATGTCCAGTTTCCTAACAAATTACTGATAATTGTTCTTTCAGTGCTGCTTTGTATCCACTTAAGTGTCTGTATTATTGTGAGTTCTGCTAGCATTTTTTTTACTAATATGCTTATTAGATGTATTAGACTGTGCTTATTATCATATCAACATATAAAACATTTAAAACTTTTTCCCCTTTCCAGTAGACCAGTTACCTAGGGACAATTAAATCTATTTTATGTAGTTTGTCCTTGTCAAATTTCATGTCAGCTGCATTTTTTATTCCCTCATTATTTCTCTTTGCCTCAGAAATGATGATAATCTTTCTTAGTTCCTTTCAGATATTGCAGATGGAGTGACTGATCGTTAATTTCCAGGGGCCTCTATTATCCTTTTCAGGATAAATATTGTAGCTGACATTCTGTGGCCTCTTGGGCCATCCCACATTCTATATATACCGTCTTGGATGCTACAGAGATTGTTTTGCTAGTCCCTCACATAGTCTGTACTGAAATCCATGCCATGCTGCCAAGGTGAATATTTCTATATTTTATAAATATTCTTTAACTAGTTCTTTTCCTGTTGTAGGCTAATGTTTTGTGATCATAAATGCAACCTAATTTAACTAATCAGATTTTGGGCAACACTGAAGTAAATAAGGCATAGGTCATGTTAACGTTCCCTATGTGACCCCTGATTTGGTCTATTTCTCTGTTAGGTTAAATCTCTGCTTTTTTGAGCATTCCCTTTAATGTGTTGTAGGGCTTAGCCTTGCTGCTTTCTGTCCCTTGGTAATTGGTACTTATTTTGCATCTTAAAGTTACTGATGTTGCCATATGTCTGGGTGCAGGTTTTTTACATTTTTCTTTGATCTTGAGTTTGCTTTCCATTCCTTTACTCTTCCTTCACAGTTTTCAAGGCATCCAGAAGCTCCCAGTGCTGTTGCAATACCTCATTAGTTATGTTCCTGCTGGTGCAGCTCTGAGCCAGGATCATTTATTTGGTCATTGCTCCTTCGTCCCAGCTGTTTCTAGCAATTCAAATCTAGGACATAGGTAGAGATGTCAGTGTTCATGGTCCTTTCTCTACACTATCTTCTCAATTGCTCCAACAAAGAGGCAGAAGAAAGCAGAAAGAAAACATGGAAATGTTTTCTTTTAATTTCTGGTAATGTTTTTTAGTTCCTCAGAACAGTAGAAGAATAACCAGTTCCTGCATGCTATACATTGATGAAGAGTTCTTCTATTTCCTCTCTTAAAAGTCATGTTACCTTGATCTCTTCAACTGTAGCTGTGTGAACAGAGAAATGAAACATCTTCTATATTATAAATTAGTGGGCTATGTTGCTCTCATTTTTTGGAAATGCACACAAGATAAAAAATGCAGTATATCTGTGCTTAAAATCTGTAAAATCGATAAAAATGTGCTCTGTTATAAAATGGATTAACACCCGTCGGCAGGTATGTCTTCAGCTGCACCAGGCAGTTTGGTTTATATGACCTTGTTCCACAAATATTCAGACCTAACCAGTTTGCCAAAAATAGTACTAAAACTAATCAACCAAAGTTTCCTTCATCATGAGTAATTTAAGGTATTAAAATACTTCAGTATTATTGAGGAGTCTGTGTTTTCTAGCTGAGACAAAGATTCTAGGCTTAGGCTCTGTGATTTACATGGTCATTTCAACTTAATGTTTTAGTTTAATTAAATATTTGGTAAATTTTCCATGGTCTGTAATTTGGTGAGCAGCAGTTGTTATGCCTCGGCACTGTGACATTCCTGTGCACATACTACTGCTTCCCCTGCCCTGTTTGTGTGCCACTGACAGCTGACAAACTATAAGTTTACAACAATAAACAAACTGTTACAAACCGTAGTTGGCAAACAACTCAAAAAGGCAGAGGGAAGAGATTTTATTGATGATGTGCAATTAAAAGGAAATAAAGGTAGCACTTATGTATCTTCAAGAGCTGCCTCCTGCAATGAGGAGTTTGTATTCTGTCTCCAGCCGCTATGTCCTGAGACTTCACAAAGCACTTGTGTACATTTTCTGGCAGTTTAAGTATTTTCCAAGACATAAAAACCACTGAACATTGACTCCTAACTGTAACAGACATTTAGCAGACATATTTTTTCTACAGATTTGTTTTCTGCAATGCAGTCTATTCTGGGTTGATATATGAAGTGTTTAGGAAGAAGATTATTTTAAATGAATTTTACTGTCTCAACAGTGCCAAAAAGACAAGAAAATGAGATTTTCTTTCCACAAATAAACTGAACACATATGTCATCAATACCGTAAAGAAAATAAGTGAACTCAGAACATCATTCATCGTTTTTGTTTACCTAAAATACTAATTTAGAACTTGTAGATTAAAGAGGTTTTTTACTACTGTTTTTTGGTCAATTTTAAGAAATTGTTATATAGACTGATAGAATTCAGGTTTCAAAACATTTTTATTTAATTCTATTTTTCATAATGTGTTCTGGCCTAAAGGTTGTTTGTTTTTGTTTTTGTTTTTTTTATCTTTTGTCTCTTGGAATACTTCGATGAAACTTCTTTAGCTATTTTTGAGTTCCAAGAAGGTTAAAATGCATTTTCTTTCTTTTGAAGATCCTTTTCCACTTTTTTTTCTTTTACCCAGATGACTCCTGAATTATTCCATTTCCATGGAACAGCTGATCCAACCACTGACTGGATAAAACTGGGAGTCCTTGTAATTGGCTCTACACATGATGTGGATGTTGCCAAGAGAGCAAGTTTGCCTGTGAGAACATCTAGTGCCTTTGAAATGAGAGTTTGTTAAGGCTCTACTTCCTTTTTTCATCAGCACATATTAAGTACACACTTTTCAATATAGGTTCTGTGATCAAGAACAAGTTTTAAGAGCAATATGGGAATTTCAACCATCCGTTTAGAACTCTTAGGTCATGCAGGTGACGGAGAGAGACCTTGGATGAGAAATATAGGCTAGTCAGGTCAACGTGAAGTTCTTCATTTTCATTGATAAGTGAGGACTGAGCTGTATCTGGGTTGTAGCATAGTGGAACAAGGGATGCCAATGTTGATGCATTGCCCATGGGACGTGGTTGAGAATACAACAGTCATAGTGAGTTTCTAAGCAGACTCAGGTCTGGTGGGGTAAGTGTGTGGTGTTGGTGGATTATCCGTTACCAGGTGCAGTACTGGGATTTGTTCCTTGTGCAGCCAGCCTTGTTTTCTGTGGTTGGAGTTCTCTTCCCCTTTGCGTATGTACGCTTTGATGTATCCTACAGCTACATCTTAAAGCTACATGGTTATCTACCATAAGATGGCTTAAGTACTTAGGCTGCATTAAGGCCCAGATTTGGATCTTTCTAACATTTGAGCAAATGAGTTTCAGAGAAGTAAATGGAATAATACTATGAAAGTAGATATAGAAATCAGAATCAGCAGTAATCAGTTACGGTGATTAAAATATTGTGGATCAGTACTCTTGAGTGTGGATCAGCAGCATTTTGTTGAAGATAATGAATCTACTGTGAGTTGGACAGGCTGAAGGTTTGGCCCTAGGTCACAAAAATTTGACATACACGTATTCTGCCTGAAGAATTTACACTGCTTTGAAGCTTTATACTGTGAAGGATTTTAGGTGGTTTATCAGTAAGTACTTTTTCACCATGAATATCCACAGTCGTTTCAAAGTTCATGAATTCAAGTATCTAAACTTGCTTTAATATGCTCCACATTTCAGAAAATTCTTTTTGCTTAACTTAAGAAAAAAAAAGGTTCTTTTCTGAAAAAAAAGAAGTATGTGAATGAGCGAAAACTTGTCTCATAATTGCCAAGATTATGACAATCTTGGCATGTCTCAAATCCAGTCAGTAAGTTAACAAGTCAAAAGTTTAAGTAGCTGTGGTAGTCTGGCAATATTGTACAATATTGTCTGTTCTTACTTTTCTTGTCAATTGTGACACTGTAATGTGAAATTCACTATACAGGTCACGCTATGCAAAGTTAAATAGCATCTAATAGCATCATTTAGTTAATAATTCTTTTATTCGGGAAAAAATATTGGAGAATTCTGTTAAACCTCATAATCTATTACCTAATAGCTGTAGTAGGAATTTGAAATGCTACTGTACTGTTCCCTGTGTGCATGTCTTGGGAAAGCATAGATTTACCAAGTAGCTCATTTAAGTATATATAATTTACAATAATTACACAAACTCTTTTGTGCTTATATTTTGTAAGAGAATTTAGGCCCTGTTCCATAACTGGCAAAATTGGGCAAAACTGGTTGTGTTTATATAATTTTTTTTCTGAATGTGACAGAATTCAATACAGTTGCTTACAGCGGGGCCAGTGCAAGGCCTTGAGAACTTGTGGGATCTGTTTAACATTGGCAGCCTTTACTATTGTCTTTATTTATGTTATTTTCACTTACAGCTTGATTTACTAGTCTGCTAAACCTCTGTGGAAAGTGTGAGCAGAAAAGAGGGGGAGGCAGAAGGGACTCCCTTCATCTTAGTCAGGAAACATTATTCATTGAGCCAGCCTTGACATCTTGAAATCATCTGAGATGGAGACATAAACAAATGATGATCTGAAAGTTATATAAGGAATGATGTAGACAGTGTTTGTAGACCGAAAAGCAAAGCAAATGCAAACTAACACATACCAGCAAATGAATCCCAGTGAGTGTATTCAGACTACAGTGTGCGTGCTACAATATGAGCAGAGGACTTGACTCACTCCCATAGACACTGATGCATGGAATATGTACTGAATTCTGAAGGCAACTGGTTATACCCCTGCCTCCATGTTCCAGGGGGAGCAGTGCCACCACGAAGCCCCAGTGTCCCACTCCTTACAGGACTGGATATGTTCAAACTGTCCATATATGACATGTGAAATCTTGGACAGGGAGGTGGACAACCCTCAGAAAAGTCTGTAGTGCTGTCTTTCAATCAAAATTAGTCATGTGATGTTGCCATTGGATGGAATTGTAGACCTGTGGGTTGTATCTTATTTCTGTTTTCCATGATGGCTAAATTTCTGACCACTATCTTTAAGGGAGCAGAGCTATCTGGGTAATTTCATACAGACTTATTCCAGAGGTACTAGGTTTGGGAGTGAAGATTGAATATTATCACAGAACTCAGTTTGTGCTTTTTTCTACCTTACTTTAATTAGAAAACGTTTACTCCAGGGGACTGGCTATCACATAGCACTCTGTAAAGCAGAACACTTTGTGCTGGGCTGTTAATCATAGCTGTATGTATTTTATTTAAATCCCGTATGGAACCATTTTTTTGACATAAAACTCGGGCTGAAATTTGAATCTCTTATCTAAAGAACTACTGGCATTGCATTTTGAAACTCAAATCTATAATACAGTTGGTATCAGAAGACTATTTGCAATGAAATGTATGAAGTCACATTATGCAGAGAGTATCATGGAACAATTCCTCCACTGTGTAGAGAACAGATTTCTGTCATCTTGCTTGCTAGCCATTTCTAATTGTATTCATTTCAGTGAAATGAATATTAATGGTTCTACTGTATTTAATATAGTTAGTTCCTGATTTATTTTTTCCTTCTAATTAATTTCCCTTTTCATTTAATTAATTTATAGAGATTTTACTTCATGTAATTTAATTACAATTTTTTCCTTTTAGAGGGAAAAATTTTCAGATGATAAATGTTATTATTTTAACAAGCACAATGAGGGCACACAGCAGCTTAAAGATGAGTTTCTTTATCCTTTTCTGTAAGTGTTGTGACAGAGCTCTTTTATATTGGAATACTTTTATTTTTCCATCAGCTAAGGTATGAGTTATTAACATACTCAATAAATTTACATATCCCGACCTGATATGTCATGCACAGCTAGTGCAATAATGTCTGCATTAGGGACAATTAGAACTTTTTTCCTAGGCTGTGTTTTTAATCATTAAGGTCAATGAGAAAATGTTTATAAGTACTAAGACAAGAAGGAGAATCACTCTGAATGTCAGGGGTGTAGCTGTATATTAAATGTATTCCAAAATATATTTTCTTCATATGTAGGAGATACTTAAAAGTGGCATAAACACATCTCAGCAACAAGATGAAATTTAGGTCTGAATATGTGAGTCTATAACCCCACAGAGGTCAAACTGAATTTTTAATTCAACCACTGGTATAGAAATGCTAAATGGACACTAATGGTGTGAATGGTGACTTAATGAACGATTCATCCGTTTATCACAGGAATGCTATGCACATATAAACCAACAGTACAAAAGATGTGGGCGTTAATAAGAAAGTCCTTTCAAATTGTCCTAAAAGTTCTGGTCAATAAAAGGGCTACTGTGGGAAACGGTTTTCCATTTCTGTATTACATGGTTGCTGACATCTTTCCAAAGTCTTTGCTCTTATTGACCAAAAATTATAGTACCAAAAAAGACAAAATCAATAGCTTAAAACTGGCAAGACTTTGGAAAAGGCAAAATCTTAGAACTAGTTGTTTCCTGATTTACAGCAGTGCAAGCCAGGAGTAGCTATTCTACTGCTACTGAGGCTGAACTTAACTTTTATGTCACTTCAGAACTGATTATCTACAGAACAATGCAGGAGTTTCTGTTGCTTAGCAAGGATGAATCTTCTGAAGTAACTCTACATGCATACATTTGTTGGCTAACAGAGACATAGACAAAGGAAAAAAGAAGTAGCATTTAATAGCTGGTTTATACTAAAGGTATTAAAACCCACTTACGCACATTTTTCCTACAGTAACCTAGGGTGTGTGCATTGTAACTTCATCCAAATTTAAGGAACAATGACCTATCAGAAGGCAGCTATGTCAGGACAAATTTAAGTATAGAGAGGGATGATTTGAGTTTGTACCAGTAGAACTGACCTCAGCTTTTTGTGAGTCCAAGCTCCACAAATACAAGTGATGTCTCTTCCTTGGGGTTTTCACTAATGTAACTACATCAATACCTGACTCTGACAAACTCAGAATGAAGAAAGACCTGTGGTCTCAATCAGTAAAATGCAAGCTTTTGTTGAAGATCAGACTGTTTTATTTTCCTTCAGCTATAGAAAATTGTATCTTTTTTTTTGTTGTTGTTAAATAGCTGCTTTGTAGCTACGTACTGCAAAAAGATTTTTTTTTTCTGTAAAGAACTACAGGGCAGTACAGTTGAAACAAATATTCTTTCTCCCCTAGTTTCACTATGCTATAAAGGATGGTATCTAGGCAGCTGCTGTTTACAATTACCTATTAACTTGGAAACCAAAATCTATTTATTTAGCAGAAAATAGCTGTCTTCCTTATGTACACACATTAGTTTATTTGCTAAACACAATGTGAAGGTTGCATTATTACAAGTAAAATTAAAGAGGATTTAATATTTTGCATTATCGTAAGTCATGGGAATGGATCACTGCTAAGTTCCCAAATTTTGCTGGTATTTTAAGAGGGACTTTTTGCTGTACCAGCAGTTAACATATTTCTTCCAAGACCACCACCTTTTTTTGTTTTTTATTATTTTAATTTTTTTTCAAGATGCCTTTCTATAGCTAAATTGTGCTGAGCTTGTGCACAGATGGGCTGCTGGGCTGTGTGGCTGCTGCCCCCCTGCTGAGCTGTCAGGCTGGGAGCTGCCAGTGCAGCGTGGGTGCGACCCTGGTGCTGCTGGGAGGGTGGCAGGGCTGAGCCCTGGCCCCAGGCTGGACCTGGCAGAGCCTGCAGCCCTGTTCTTCTGACTCAAATGCAGAAAAACTCCCTCCCCTCAGCTCCCTGACCATAACACACGTGGCACAAATCATATTCTTTTCCCAGAAGTACTTTTAAATATTTCGGAAGGCCAATGCTGAGGGCCATGACCCTGAGGTTGCTGCACAACTGGCCCATATTTTTGCAAACCTGGAAACGGACAAATGTTTTCCTACGTGGATTGTTTGCATATTGTGAGTTTGCACATATAGAAGTTATGAGTAATCAGATAAATTACATGCTAAAATGTGTAAGCAGGAAAGGCAAGATAAACTGCCTGCATAAAGAGCCCAGTTGCTCAAAAAAAGGTCTATGTTTGAAGAGAAATTTAGGGCAAATCTGTAAAAGGGGTCCTGGACACTGTGGCTGAGTTTTGCAGTAGGGCTAACTGCTGGCTAAATGCTGCTTCCCTGTGCACTGGGTGGGAAGCACGTGGTACGTGCTCCTGGCTGCTAAACCCAAGCACCAGCGCATGGACTGGGGTACTGCTGAAAATCAGCGGGAAGAACACTTTGAAGTGTTTTGGGGAGCTCATTACACAGAGGTCTTGTTGGCTCTCCATCAAGGCTCTAGCTCCTCCAGTTCCCATCATAGCCGGTGACAGGGTATAAATGTGTTCAAACGTACAGCTCAAATCCAGCCCTCACCCTGTCATGCATACTTTGAGCTGCAGGGAGAGATGTCTTTTCTGGTTTGGACTGCTCTGTCATTCTGAACTTTCTGGGGTGGTGAACATGACTGGGGAGAGGCTGTGAAACAACCTTGCAGACAGTGCAAGTTGACAAGTGTTGGCTGTTTTCTTTCAATTCACTTCACCTTGTATTGAAACAAAACAAAACCCACTGTTGTCTTTCAAATAAAGCCTGAAAAGGGAGCCTGGGGGAGATACTATTCTTCATAGTATTTATCAGGAGCCAATGTTGGGATTCGCTTCCTTCCTCTGTATCCATATTGAATATAGATTCAAATCTCCCTTTCTCAGAGAATATCCTATATCCAGGTTGTTTGTTATCCTTCATTTAATTTAGACATTAGAGCAACAGAGAGTATTGTGACATAGAGGCTAGGAAGAACCCACACTTGACAGATTCAGACACCTCCTCTCTTTGCAGTAATGTTGCCAGAATAAATTGCTTTAGTGCCAGAATTCTTCAGGACATCCTATGCACTTCTTTTCTCCCGGGGTACTTCTGTACTCATGGTATAGCTGTATACTGCAGGGCTGGCCTTGAAGATGTGACAGCATGTCTCTCAAATCAGACACCATACCCTGGCTTCTACCACACACTCGGCAGTGCTTTCTCACATTTGTGGAGCTGTACCGTGACTTCTTTCCTGCTCCAAATCCAGCATTGCAGACCATGTTGTCAGGCTGCTCTGTGAATGAAGCTGAAAAAGTGATAATGTGGTACAGCTGGTGACTTGCACTTAGCAGATATAATTCCAACTAAAGGAACATCCCTAAAATTTACATTCCTCCCAGACATCTGATCCAAGGCATAAAGTTTCTTTCAGACAAGGAGACACGTTGTATGCCCTAGGACCTAGATGGCGCATAGAACCGTGTAGTTAAGACAGAAAGCTACTCCTCTACCTCTGACTTTAATTGTGTGTCTTCTCCTGGTTCCAAGATATTCAAAGCCAAACAGTGCTACCTCTGTTAGAGAGCTTGGCCTAGATAGCCCGCTCCAACCCATATGACAGGTTATATGGTCAGGATACCTGGTCAAGTGCTGTTTAATATCGAGGGAGTGTGGGCTTGCAGCACAGAAGCCATTGTCATCCTGGGCTGCATTGAGAGAAGAGTGACTGCCAGGCCAAGGAAGTTTATTCTCCCTCTCTGCTCTCATGAGACCCCACTTTGAATACTGTGTCCAGCTCAGTGGCCCCTAGTGTGAGAGAGATGTAGACCTATTAGAGTGGGTCCAGAGGAGGGCCATGAAGATTATCAGGGACAGGAGCACGTCTCCTTTGAGGACAGGCTGAGAGAGCTGGGGTTGTTCAGCCTGGAGAAGGCTCCAGGGAGACCTCATAGCAGCCTTCCAAGATCTAAAGAGGACCTTAAAGGAAAGATTGGGAGGGTCTTTTTTATCAGGGTGTGTAGTGATAGGATGAGGGGTAATGGTTTTAAACTGAAAGAGTTTAGATTAGCTATAAAGAAGAAATTCTTTACTGTGAAGGTGGTGAAACACCAGAACAGGTTGCCCGGTGAAGCTGTGGTTACCCCTTCCCTGGAAGTGTTCAAGGCCAGGTTGGATGGAGCTTTGAGCAACCTGGTCTAGTGGGAGGTGTTCCTGAGACATTTTAGGAGGACATTTTAAGAACCACTAGTTTCTCTGTTATTCATTCTCCAGTGACAAGTGGGCAGGTTATCAGTGAGACTAAAAGCTCCTCCTGGGCTTTTGCCTATAACCTCAGGCAGCCTCCAGGAGCCCAGGTTAACAGCAGTTATGTTCACATCAGAGGGGTCAGATGAGAATAGCTGAGGAGAGATTGCCAGGACCTGAATGAGGTCCTGACTTCAGTATGTGTATGTACATGGAGGAAGGTGTAGATCTCACAGGCATACTTTGGTTTTTTGATGGGGCAAGGGGAGAGTCCAGGGAAGACTGTTTGCTGCACAAATTAAAGGTAAAGGGCTCAGAAACCTCAAGAAAAGTCTAGTGCAGTTGATCCCATGGGTTTTCACTTGCTGATCTGGCACATAGGAGACTTTCAGGAGGAGGGGGAAAGTCTTTCAAAGCGAAGGAATATGGGAGAGCAAAACCAGAGCAGATAAAATCAGTGATACGGTTTTGTGAGACGATATGATGGGTTACTGTGATTTCAGGTTACTGAGGGATGATCAAGAGATGCGTCAAATTCACTGTGAAGAAAATTGTCACCAGGAGCTCCAGTACTGCAAAGGTCAATACAGGTAATGTAAGATCAGTGCTGCTCCTAGCATCTGTTCCCATCTGCAATAGATAAACTGTGCTGAGCTGCACCAACACTGCCAGGTACAACAGCTTTTGGTAAAAGAACTGGTCTAAAAATTTTGCTAACCACTATCTTGCAGGATTAGGCTGGTGATGTTGACACAGACCTTCAAGGATTAAATAAAAAGGTCTGAGAAATCCTTCATACAGGCCTAAATCTATGGGTTTTGTGGGGGATGAGGGAAGAGTAGAGAAGAGAATGAAAAATGCTATTTCACTTCCCTATGATTTTTGTAAAGTTTCCTGGCATTCCAGTGATTTATAGAAACAGCAACAGTCATCAGAAATTGGTAAGAGTACAGGGAGAATAAGGCAATGAAAGATGAAATTAATAGCAGTCGTATATGCTTAAGGGATCAGTGATGTATTGGTGCTATTTCTTTTTCAATGTCACATGCTGTGCTAGTGGAGTAGGCCAGATGAGATCTAAAGACACTGACCTATAATCTGCTCCATTCCCTCAATGCCTTGCTAATAATTTACTGAAGGGTTGACTATGCTGCAGCTTAAAACAGAACTTTGCCGACTGCAGGGAAAAGATACAAAAGACAATTTCTGTTGCTTTTTGCAGAGAAAAAGAGGCTGCTGGATTTAATCATTACTCATTAATCCTCTCAGACCAGCAGAGCCCGAAACAGCAGTGAGTGAAAATGACAGAGACCTTGCCTTGGTGAAGATGAGAGTGGTCACACTGCAGCGTGTGCCCCCCAGATCCAGCCCCTGCCCCTCGCAGGCCTGTAGCCGCAGGAGAAGGGCCGCTGAGAGTGCAGGGGGCTGTGCAGGGTCTGTCGGTGGTGCTGAGTGCCAAATGGGGGTGCTTGCTCTGCTCCATAGGGGCCATCTCCCGACCACTCAGAGTGCAGGAGACTCCGCTCATCTTGTCAGATCTGATGAATTATTTCTGTTGGGTTACTGTGCTTCTTGGCTAAGAACTGTTGCTGGTTTTGGATCCTTTTCCTGCCTGATGGGCTGCATATGCTGCCTGGTCCCAGCCCTGTCCAGTCAGCTGCTCTTGCTGTCTGATCCCACACTGCCATCTCTGCTGCTGTCAGATCCTGTTGTTTTTATAATCAATTACTTTCTTTTCCATTCTGTTCATTATATGCTATTTTCTGTTTGTATTGCCTGGTCCTGGGGCTCTCATGTCATGTCTTGCTGCCCAATTTCTATGGTGTCTAATACTGCAGCTGCCCCATAGTTATGCTTACTGAGTTCTTACTGTCTAAGCAAACAGCTGCATGGCCTCATGTTTCTAAGTTCCAGCTGGCTGATCAGCTGTTGTTGTAAAGTTTTATCCTTTTCATGGTTTGATCCTATTGTAGCTGCGGGATCAGTTCTTTTTGCACAGGTCTTCTGGGTTTGTAATTATATATTTCATATATAATCTAGTTAATACTTTAAGACAGTTCCAAATATCTGCCTCCTCTCTCCTTCCTTGCCTTTCTTGTGTTTAATTTCAGTGTGCCCTGATCACACTCCATTTATCCAGTGAATTCCTCTTTCCTCTCTGATTTCTTATCAGAAGCTCTTTAGCATCTATTTTTACTTTCCCAGCTTCTGCTAGTCAAAGATTCTGATGTGTGAGTTGCTATTCCTGCAGCCCCATGTCTACCCGCATCCATTTAATCATCTCTATTGTGTGCTGCTTCTGCTGTTCAATCAGCAGCATTTTTTTTCCTTTGTGCAGGCTTGTAATGACCTGATCAGTACTTTCTGTCATATGATTGCCCCTGGTTGTCATTCCTTCTGGCTAATCATCACAAAGAACTCTGTTCTTGCACAGTCTTGGGTAATTACCTGCTCGTGCTGGTTCTACTGACTTTCCTGAGCCCACAGAGGGGAGTTACACAATTCTTAGAAGCGCATGCTTGGACTGTATACTGCAGTAATGGTATTGCTGGACTTTGTGGGGTTAGTACCTTGGAGTTAATTATATGAATGGGTATTGTTAGCTGTGAGTTTTGCATATAGCTGAATTTCTCTGTGCAGTAGTCAATAAAAAGTTCCCAGCTTCTCTCTTCTCCTTGTTACACTGTTCCTTTTCCCATATTCCTCTGTTTATGTAGTGAATATGTAATGGTTCTTCATTAACCGAGAACATGTACATCAAAGCTATGACATTCATCTGTAACCTCATGTTTCCTTCCAGATACTTATCCAGCCAGCACAGCTAGACTGATCCCTAATTCACTGCTATATTATAATACAAAATAAAAGGACAATACTCAACTGATATAAGTTATCATAGTTCATTGACTTCAGTGGACCCCAATAATTGAAAAGACTCTGGAGGAGAAGACGCATGCTGTGGCTAAAGAACACTGTATCCTGTTGCTGGCTGAGAAAAGTAGATTGATTATCTTTGCTTTCCAGAAGAGGATTAGGAATTAGCTGAGAAAAACAAAAGCACGTTATACTTATACTAAGAGCTTTAAAAGATACCAGTCAGGGTGATGCATTTTTCACAGCCATGCAAAAATCTGTGGATAGTTCAATCTATCTTTCCTTCTTTAAAGACTTTTTTTCCCCCCACATAGATCTTAGAAGAATGGCCAAGATTGCATTTGGTGCTTTACATCTCAAGGTGTAACTCCCTGGGTTGCAGTGCTGATTTATTCTTGGAGATTTTAAATCAACTTGAATTGTTAAATTTGCCCTCTGCTCCTTCCACATAAAACTGGTAGGGCATAACCTGTCTCATCTTGCAGCTGCTTAGGGGGGAAGAAGTCAGAGCTTTTCTTAATCTGCACAAATTTTCAAAGCTATCCATGTAGAAGCAAAAAGTATTCTGGTTGACTATTTCCTTCACATTTTCAATACTTGGGGAAGGGATAATATGGTTAACAGACTTATATCTGTTGAAACTAATCAATCTGTTGAAATAATTTGGAGGGATGTAAAAATTAGTTAGCAAGTTTTGAAGTGAGGGAGTGCATGAGACAGCCTCCTGAAGTACCTTCCAGTCCCGTTTTTTTATGGCTGCCTGCAAACTGTGATTTATGAAGCTTTATCAAAAGCTATACATTTTTCAAGTAGACTCTTACGTGATTGTATGTTTACCCAAATCCTTCAGACTTATAAATTGTGAAAGATTGGAAGGATGTAAAAACGCAGAGTTTATGCTGTCATACATTTATTTTATTTATTATTTTATGTCATATATTTCAGAATTTGCAGAAATGTGTGAACTTAGGTATTTTTTCCCCAAATGCATGCGTGGTCAGAAGAAAAACATTAATTGTAGAATTTAGAAAAACATAATTTCATAATCTGTATCCGTGCAGCAATGTGATATTTTTTAAAGGAACAAAGTATTTGTTAATGTAAATTATGACTTTGTGTTATTGGTATCTTTTCATACAGAAGCAATAGATAAATTAATTGTTTTAATATCATTCACAGCATCCTTCCCCACTTGAACAGATGTCACTGCGTGCTTGTTTGACCGTGCCACAGCACTGGCACCTGCACTAAATATTGCACCCACTTACACAATAGGCTTCAAATACAGGTCTCAGGTTCCAAAGTGTACTGCAGGAGGAAATGTCCATCCTCTCCATCCGTTCTTCTTATGCAGTCTCAGTAGGTTGGAGATGGCTCTTGGCTATTTCTAGGTGCTGTTTTCATCTCAACTCTATTTACTACAATGTCTTAAACAGATGTTTAAGTGCTCTGCCTATAGATTATTACAAATTCTTGTAGCCTGTTCATGTAAGATATAAATCAAGATTTTTCCATGTTCAATATTTAGAGCCATTGGATGTTAACTTCTCACTGCAAAAACTTTGAAAGTGTTTTGATTTTTCTTATACTCAGCATGATTCTAAGCCAAAAACCCACAAAGCTGAATGATAACTTGGAACTGTCTTTCCTACTCATCTTGCTGGTCAAAAATCTTTTTACTTTATACCCTTAATTTTACAGTTGTGATTTTTCTGTCTCTTTAGGTAAAAATAAATGTATATTATGTTAAATTTATGGGAATTTGATCACGCTAAGAATGACAGTTCATACTGTCCTTCTGGAATCTGGTAAAATAAACCTGGTGTTCAAGTCTTACGAAGGATGAAGACAGTGCACTGAACTGAACCCTGGAGTTTCTTGAGATATCAAAACTAAGTGAAGAACCATCTTCTACAGATTTCTTCAAACACGTTAAAGGCATTCAAAATTCCAAAGAGCATTACAAAAGCATTTCAGATCTGACTGTGCCTGTAAGCCTCTATCATTTGTTATCTCTTTCAGTTCTTGTTAGCCCACTGGGCAGCTTGGGAAGCACTCTCAGCAGGATTCTGTCTGCTCACACGGCTGATAGTCATCAGCACCAAATGCATTTCTGGAAGGTTTCAGAGTTTTTCATTGAACAGTGCTATTTTTAATGACTATCAATACAGCATTCTGAACAAATCCCCTATTTTTTTCTTTCTTTTTTCCCCTTTTTTATTTTTCCTACCTGGAATCTATTAATTTTTCATTAGATTACAAAAACAGTGAAACTCATGTGGTATAATGATAATGTTTAAGCCTTCAAGTTGCTTCATAAGCCTGATCCAAAACTCTTAAGCTGATCATGAGAACAGTGGATTTTTCCTTTGACTTCACTCAAGTCTTTGAAATATTGATGGACCACCATAGAGCGGGCACTATCTTTCCCAACACATGCTTAGCCATTAATTAAATAGAAGAGGAGAACAGTTTTTATTTGCTTATAAGAATATTTTGAAGAAAGTATTCTCTACTACAGCAACTATTTAATAGTATAAAGAGTAACATGCTATTTATATTTAATAATCAGTCTAAAACTCAATGAAACCAATAAGGCAAATACTGATCTCATTTACTCCGTATGAATTCAGAGTGGATATAGTTAAGTCAATATAATAGTCCAGGAAAAATTGTTCCTGATGCATTTTGGGATAAACAGTTGTTGGAATGTACCTTTAAATTTGTAAAGCAGTTTCCAATAGGCTTACTTTGTCTGTTAGACTTAAATCTTTGCTTAATACCCACAGAAGTCACAGTAGAAAGTAATGGTGAGGATTTATAGAGCTCATTAATAATTATAAATACTTAGCAGCATAAGAAGGTGAAAAGAACTCCACAGGTTTCTTTTGAGACTCGTCTTTCTAAGTTCCTTATTAACAAGAGGGGAAAAAAAAAGAAACTTATATTTTCTCCTTTCTCCCAGCTAATTCAAAGTGAAACTGTTAATTAACACCCAGAGTACAATCTTTATTTACTGGATTAATTACACAAGACTTGCTGTGGGTTTTAAATTCTCTTGGGATATTTTTAAATCTGGTGGGCAGTAATACTGCCATCTGTTTTGTAAGCCGATGGTTGGGTCTTACTGAAATCATAAAAATCTTGAAAACTACATTACTATCAAGGCAGATAAATAAGTGGGTTTTTTTAAAGTCAAGTCTGCTTACACTCTAAAGTTCTCATTTGAAACAACATTCAGTGTACCCTCCCACATGTTATGGGCAAACAGCTGGTCTGGGAAAGCAAAATGAACAACCTGTCTATCCAGATCACATAAAATTATCAGATAGCTAAATGAAAGTTGCAGTCGTAGATCTTCACATTACAAAAACTTTCCAGCAAATAGAAGCCTTTAAATAACACTGTTCTAAAAAAGTCATCAATTTTCATCTGATGCTGGAAAAATAATTGATCAGAACTTGCTGCTGCTGTTAAGCTGGCATTCTCTGTAGCCTGAGAAGCTCATCTGCATTCAACTCTCTATATAATAAAACCTGATTTTATTGGGAATACTGTTGAACACATACCAGAATTGCCCTAAGGGGGAAAAAATACCAAAATGCAGACTAATTTTCGATTACTCAATTCTCTCTTATTCTGAAATAGATGTCTTCTCATTTCTTTTTAAAACCCTATTGGATGAGGTTGTTTTCCATCTGTTTTGCTGGCAGAAATCTGACAGACTTGCAGAGATCTGGACCATTTCCAGACAGATTTGCATGCGGCATTTAATTTAGTATTTTCAATCAATAGAATTGTCAAGATCTGGCTGATGGTTCCTTTAAGTGCAATTAGTTCAAACCATGTGCTTGAAATTCTTCATCTTTATATTTCATTTCATGTGCTTTTCAATGATCTCAGAACTATCCTATTTTTTCATCTTAGGACTCATACCTCTGCTGCTGACTGTGTTAAACATTTTGGCATATGTCAGTTTTGAGTAGATAATTGTATATTAATTATCCACTATGCCATGAAAGTATTGTTTCTTTACTTCCTCCAAATATCTTTTGAAGGTTTTCTGAAGTTAAAACATGTTATGTTTCAGACTCGATTCATCTCTATTACCTAATGTTGTGGTGTCCGTCCATCAGGAAAATAAAATTTATACGTTACCCATGGAGAAGCAGAAAAGGCAAAAAAAATTATTCTGTGGTCCCAAGAAGGGATGATCCTTTTTTATGATAATGAGCAATTAAAAAAAAAAAAAAAAAGTTCCTGATTTCCGATGGACTAAGCAAATCCAGAGAACAGTTTTAAAGGGTAAAGACATGCAGGAATTAGAGGAATTTGATATTTTTAACGTGCAGGAACTTATGATTTTTAGCCTGGTTCAGTATTTCATGAGATAACAGGCAGATCTCTAGGAATCAATACAGGCTAAGAAAAATAAGGAGACTCCAAAGCATAATATTGAGTTCTCCAATCATCCAGATTTTTAATTTATCTGTTACTTAAAATATGAAATTTTTATTTGCATCAGACTTGGAAAAAATATACCTCGTGTACTGTCAGATTAGAGGAAGAAGATCAATCATGAACTGCTCAGTACTGTAGCAGCTACTAAATGGCTTAGATCTTTAGCCTAATCTGTTTTCAGATTTCACTTGCAGGAGCAGCTCAGAATGAAATGTGTCTTTTCTGGTGTATTACACTGCGGTACCACTGCTGCAGTGTGAACATACTTTCCCACCCTCACTAGAGAAAGATCTCCGAAGCTGTCTTGTACCAGCTGGCGTGCACAGTGCCCACTGACGTAACTAAGAGAACTGCTGGTAAAAACAATTTGACTGCACATAAAGAAAAGAAAAATGAATGTGTTTTTGTTTTTTTTTTTTTTCCTCTCTTTACTCTCACTGTTTTAGGATTAATTTTGGATCTGACCTTCAAAAGCTTAGATATCAAAAGAATACATACTTTAAATTTCATCTGTGCAGAGTAAGAAAGTTGCTCTCAGTACATTTCTACTTGGAAGAGCTTTGCAATTTCCTTGATATCAAATCCCTTAATGTATTGATTACCACCAAAAAAAAGCTAGCCTTTTATTAAGGTTATATATGGGTAAAAAGCTAACCTTATATTTCCTAAGGCAATTTCACCTAGTATATGGATATGTCCCAGTAATGTCAGCAGCTCATGAGTGTATTCTCATGCAATGATGCCATTAACTGTTAGGTAAGGATGAAGACAGACTAGCTAAATACTTATTCTTTAATGACGTCTTTTTTTCCTGATCTGTCAGTTAAAAGTTAGAAAAGTTAATGTCTGTGCAGCAAGAGTTAAGATACCAATTTAACACATTTTAGTTCAAATATAGTACAAGAATTCTTATAACTAATAGCTATATAACAGACACATCCCATTACAAAAAACTATCACTTTTCCCTCGTAATTACTTCAATGGCAGTGCGGTAACATCACTATTATTCCCAGAATCTAAATATTTATATAAAAGTTTGTCTGTGCCTCCTCAAATCCCGTTTGCCTTAGGCTTTGATAACCCACGGGGTGTCTGAGGGCAGAGAAGGAGAAGGTGGCCGAGCCGGGTGTGCTCCCCTGGCCCAGCGTCGCTCAGGCGGGCAGCCCCGGGCTCCCTGCGGCCACACGTTCCAACTCACAGCCTGGAGGCAGTTCTCCAGATGATACAGAACTCCGAGATCCAAACAATTATTTAAGACTGTTTTCTTTTTGTTATCATATTACCCTTCTCTGTATAAAAAATAAAACTGTGTTACCCTGTGTATTCAGTGATTTCCTTTCATTTTTACCCATGAAGTACAAATCGTTGACAAGCTGGATAGAGGAAACAAAGAACTTAGAAGGTATCTTGGCTTTTGAGTATTGTAAAGAAAATTACTACCAAATGCTGGTTCTGTCCTGAGGAGATCTTTGCCATTTTTTTTTAATACCCTAAATGTCAGGCTGCAGAATGTTAGATAATCTCTTCCTGTAAAAACTTTCATTTCAAACCAATACACACACAATGTGTTTTCTCTCTCACTTAATTAAACTTTTACAACCGATTCTACTCATTTAAAAAACAGCGTAAGTTTCTTCTTTTTCCCATGTCTTGTCCCAGCCCGTTCGTTACATCCCTGATTTATAGATCTTTTCTTTATAAATCTTTCAGCTGTGATGGGCAGCAATATTACTAACATTTCTTCAAATCTTAACCTTTGGAGGTATTGTTGCCCTTTGCCAAAGTATCCTTAGACTAGATAGTATCACTTTGAGCTCTCTTTTGAGATGCTGCTAGTGTTGGAAGGGAAGCATTTTATGGGATTAAATAGAAAATCAATAGGATAAACAACCCTTTAGCTAGCATGTTTATTTTTATTTCCTGATTGTATCTCTCTTTCTGAGAATTGCCTGTGGCAGGAAATGTGAAGCTAGAAGATTAATGTTCCAGCTGTACTAGAAAGATTTTTCTAGGGCAAATTATAAAATAGTATGGAAATCACCATCCCATTCTTATAATCTCAAAGTAAACGCTGTGTTTGAAAGAACTACTTTGTAACTCAATGATATAAAGTCTAGCTATGAGAAAAAAAAAAAAAAAAAACAACAAAAAACTAAACAACCACAACATAATTTATTTGAAAGCAATACTTTCTTAGATTTTCAATATAAATAAGATAAATCTGAGCAACTGGATTAGATTTTGTTGGCTGATTTGGTAGGTGGGCAATTTCCTTTGAGCACAGATTAGGGTTGGGGAAATTTTCTTTGCTTTTAGAGTCACCTTGAGTTGGAAAGAAGAGGTAAATCCTTCACTCCTCTCCTCCGTAGAGATACAAAAGTTAATGGTGTGCCATTTTTCTAAACCCAGTTTTCTATTAGTGGGTTTTCTCCACATCAGGAATTTAATCTTCCCCTATCTGTATCCCTATATCCCTAATTATTTTCTTAAAATGTCATTCTGGAGTCATGGGCCTGATTTGTCCTCCAAAGGAACTATTCAGGAATTTCAGACAAACTGCAGAATAGCCACAGAATAATAATGGTAATGTCAGCTGCTCCACATAGCCAGGGCTGTATGGACTGCTGAAGAAATATTCAAGTACCTGTTTAGATTAGAGACGAGCTGTTAGAATGTGACTGCATTTCAGCTAAGCGTTTCTTTTCATTTTTTCTCAAGCTTTTGTTGAAGGTCATAAAGAACAGAGTCTGGAGGTTTAAACTTTGAAACTCTCATATTTTGTCTAAATGTCAGCATAAGCCTATGTGAAAATATCAGTATTTTTCATAAATGGTATTAAATAATAATGTTTAAATATTTATTGTCACTTTTTTATATAATCTTACATTACATCATGAAAAAATAAATATAAATAGAGGGATTGTTGGGGAAAGTGGTTAACATAGACAAAGTTGCGAAGCCTGAGCTATCCACACACCACAACAGTATGCAAGTAAAGCAATAAATCAAAAATTTGGGCTCATTCGTTTGTCTAGATGAATATTTTTCATGCTGCTAAAAGTAATAGCCTTTTAAGAAAACCTCTATGGACTTCATCTGTGGATGTGCATTGTTTCCACTCATATGATGTGTGTCTCGAAAAATAGAAGATTTGATTTCCTGTGAAAATCTTTGGAAGACCAAAAGCTTGGAATTTATGGGGCAGAAACATAAATCTGGAATATCAAGTCTGAATCAAGTGTGCTATGGAGATACTGTTCGTGTTAAGGTTGTGTGGACTAAGAGAAGGGAGTGATTTAAACTTTTGGTTTTGAGAAGTCAGAAAGATTCTGGAACCAAAAGCTGAGGAGGATGCAACTGGCCAGATGTGTACTTCTGCTCTGCAGCTTTAACACAGTGCTCTCAGAGGGACAAAACTCATCGTGCAGTTGACAGTTGTTGCAATAACTGCTTATTTTTACTGTGTGTTTTAGAACCACAGCACTCTGTTTTAATTCAAGCTTTTTCTTAGAGACCTTTTAGAGATTCCATATGAATCATAATTGGGGGGCGGGGGAGGTGTTGCCTCAGGGCCTTTATTTTTTTAGTTTTTTTGTACCATCTGCAAAAAATTATTTTCTTCTGTCAAACCATGACTGAGTCCTTTTCTTGCTTACAAATGTTTAGTGTTAAAGAAGACAAATAATTCAAAATTAATAATTTATTAGGCAATGCTTGGCTTGCTTTATTTTCCCTGTATCTAAAAAGCTCTCTAACTGTTTATATTTCTTCAATGAAAAATTCTGCCTGAGCTGAACTGAGCCAGTGGCTTACTCACAAATTCAGCATATTCATTATGTGTGACCTTATACACAAACTGTTGTAATGGGTCACCAGAGTCATACTGCTCCACTTTTATTGTTTCGGTTCCATGATTGGATGCCATAAACTGTGTATGTTGCTCTTCTAAAAATGAGTTTTGTTTGGGGACTCATTCTATTATCCATACTCAGTAAAATCAGCTGCTCCAACTGCACTAGTGGGGGCCTGTACCTGTGCCAAGGACTCCATCAGGGAGTTGAGACTTATTAGTTCAGGTAGAGGAACGCACTTCTGTCTAATCAGCTTTGAGCCTAGATCTGGTTCTTGTGCTTCAGCTAAAGCACCAAGGAGAGAGACTTCATATCACCAGTTATTTTCTATTTAATCATGATTGTCCTGTTTAGTTTTAAGCTTATTTTTCTAATGATCAAATCCCAAGGTGTTTCCTCCAAAAACTACTTCATATGTAGTAATTTCAGTTTTTTCTTTACAGTTGCATTCTCTAAAATTCTTGCTTAGTAGTGGCCAAATCTTTTACACTGTTGTCACATATTATCTTTTTTTGTGACATACCTTAGAAAGTTTTTTTCTTTTGGAATGCAGCAGTAATAGTGCTAGTGGAAGATACAAGGAAGCAGGCAGGTATTTTTCTTAGTTCTTTAAACCTGTGTTGACATGGGATCTACATTTCTATTAGTCCTTCATATTTTGCATTTAAACAAAAGGTTTGTAATCATACCAACATTTAAAAATGAAATTTCTTTCTAATTGGAAGTGAGTTCTTAAAAATGTATGAGGAAGTTAAAAACATGAGAGTTGTTTTGCACAGTTGCATGGAGTGGGCCAATATTTGCCTTAAACTGTGTTTTAGTCAATGATCTTATACCAACCTTCAAAAATGTACGATAGGTGCTAGCACTGAGAACAGAGAGGAGAAAATGGCATTGTTCACATGGTGAATTATACACAAGCTTTTGTGAACTTCCGCAGGAATCCAAAGACATATTTGATAAATTTTATTTCAATTTTAAATCAATTTTATAGGTGATATAAAATATGGGGTAAATAAATGAAAACTGTCCCTTTTTTTGTGGCTGATCACTGAAAAAATGCATTTTCCCAATAATTTACTTAAAATACGTTACCAAATAAGTTGAATTTATCCACATTTCAATTAAAAAATCAATTCTTGAGGTCTTACATTATGAACACGGATGATGAATAGCCTTCTGAATTGATATATTGATTTTTATTAGGTTTTGTCCTCTTGTGTTTCATACGTACTTCAGAGAAATGCACATTTGTTTTTTCATGAACTTTGAAACATGAATGGGTCTTCTGCCTAAGAAGCATGACAGGAAATCTAAATTAGAATAGGGTGACGAAAAGATCAGTTCCTAAATGATGTAATAAGTCATATGCTGATTATAGCTGCCTATATATGTGAAAAGATATTGACTGGTCAATGTGTACTTTGTTTTTTTTACATTGGGAAGTGTCTCTGAATATTTGCTTTAGGTAGAAAAAGTGGTGTGTGAAGCTGTTCACTGCAGAAGGCGACACTGAACCAGGCAACAGTCAGAGAGAGATCTTCAGGCAGAGCAGGCACCGTAACAGCGTTCTCAGGGCATTCACTCAACACAGTATGATGCCTTGTCTTTTTAGCATCTTTCATGAAATATTTATTTGCTGTAAAGTTTCTCCAGAGAATAATCTTAACTCCAAGAATAACCTCAAGGTTTTGTTTGATTTTTTTTCTTTTTCTAACTTCTTATATATTATTTTTTCATTATAGCCTTGTGACCTTTATGCACTCAGTATCCTTTCTCATAAAAGATGTAAGTGCAATATTATATTAACAGTAGTTTTAGTCAGATACAGATGAATGGACGGGTGGGATAGAAGATACCTTGTATCTGATGCAGATAAATGCAAATAGATGCACCACACTGACTTTCATCAGTGTAAGGCGAGTACGTAACACCTTTCTGCCACCTTCTAGAACAGGGAGCAAAAAACATCCAAAAGACAAAACATGGGATGTTTGTAAGTGTTACAGTAACAAGGGAATGAGTGCATGCATTTATGGGAGACAGCCTCTATTTTTCATTAAAAATCCGCTCGAAACGTAGAGGCGGAGTATAGATTCTGAACCCTATCACCTTCCTTTGAGGATTCTTATTAATTCATGCTTAGAAGTTCTGTAATTTAGAATACTGCTCTCAATGTTTTCTCTGTCATGAGCAAAAAGTGAAAATCACTTCCAGATTCAGGTCATAGATGGGCTCCTCTTGGGGAGCTAGTTGTCTCCAGTGATGACAGAGGGAGTCTCTGATGACTTGGCTCCAACACTAGCATTTTTTGTCCTAAAATTTAAATTTGCTTTGCTAACTAGATGTATGGGCAACTGTTCAGAACAACAGTACAGATCTAGTTTACATCTCACCTGTTTAATTAGCATGGATCCTGTTCATTGCATTAGTGAACACGACGATTCTGCTTTGAGGACTTGAGCTTCTCACTCACTTGGAACTACAGGAAGACCTGTAACATGGTCCCATTTTGCTTTCAACTGGGTTTCTTGGTTCTCTCTTTACCCATTAGTTCCAACTGGGTTTCCCAACAGGAGCAAGCTAGTGCAGGCTACTCACCACTGCCTTTCAGCCCTCTAAGAAATTTTACATATGACAAAGACAGGTCTGATTCTAAATCAAATTGTTATTAAAGAATATTTACACATTTGCAGTGTTATCCTCCTTTCTTACACTTCTTGTTCCTATCAAAACATACAAATTCATAAATAAAACAGAAAGTGAGCATGTAGGTATAAGACATAAATTAATAAAAGCTTGGAAATTTGAATTTGACACTGCTGTGTCCTTTGGAAGGATCTGATTTTATTAGAACATCAAAGTTATAATGCATAAAAGGCATCTTGAAAATGTATTTATTGCATTGTCGTTTATGAGATCTAGTTTGTTAAAGACACAGGTGTGGAAAGCTGTGTCCTTCAGGAACAGGACAATGTTGTTGGGTCCAAAAGTTTGTACTTCACAAAGGTATGACACAGGCTTGTTTGGCAGTTTTTACACAGGACAAGGTCACTGGAAAATTAATGGGAAAGTTACAGGCAAGCTGGAAAATCTTATGAAAAATGAACAATGGTATGATAGTTGCCTGTTCTTTATCAGGGGTTAAAACACAGACATCTGTCTTTTGCATTAGTACTAAACTCCTTCATGCATTTCAAGAGCAAATTAGAAGCAAGGAAGCTAAACTTTTTATAAGTTGCCCTTACCTGTTATGGTTGAAACCCACACACAATTCCACTATCAGACATTTTCAAAGACCTGCAGAAATACATTTTTGAGAGCTTTTCCCTTCTGAATGCATAGAAATGCCTTATCAACAATTTCTGGCCATGCATAAAACAGTGGCATGAAAACACAGTAGGCTACTCGCTTATTCTAGCCACGAAATACCTTTGTACCACAAGGATTTAAAAACCACCCAAACAGAAGCTCCTCCCTTTTTATTGCCAGAATTCAGTTCTGTAAAGGAAGCATTCATCTGTTAGGCTGGATGCAATCTGAAGTACAATTGGGCTGGGAATATTAGAAAGATGTGACCCTTATAATGAAGTAAGCATCCTCTGTAGTTCTGGACAGCTGTTGTTATTCACAACAAATGTACTAATAGCTGGTTCAAACTGAATAGTAAATATGTGATGCATAAAAAGAGAAAAGCTGCATTTGTCAAAAATGATCCTCTGAATTACAGATGATAATGATAATTTTACAAGTTCATTAAAGATTTACTAGAAAACAAAACAAAAAAATTCTTATAAAGATTCATCTTCCTTTGCATTTTCCCTGTATTTTGTTTCTGAATGTGCTGGCCGAAATTTTTAATTCTGGAATTGCCCTAGTAAAGTAGCTAAAAAGGGTTTCTCTTATTATGTTGAGGTCTATTAACACCGACACAAGAAGGACATGGACCTGTTGGAGCAGGTCCAGAAGAGGGCCATAAAGATGACCAGAGGGCTTGAGCAGCTCTCCTAGGAGGACAGGCTGAGGGAGTTGGGGTTGTTCATCCGGGAGAAGAGGAGGCTCCAGGGGGACCTTCCAGTACCTGAGAGGGGCCTATAAGAAAGCTGGGGAGGGACTTTCTACAGGGGCTTGTACTGACAGGATGAGGAGTGACAGCTTCAAACTGGAAGAGGGTAGGAGTAGATTAGATATGAGGAAGAAGTTCTTCACTATGAGGTTGGTGCAACACTAGCACAGGTTGCCCAGGGTAACCGTGGATACTCCATCACTAGAGGTGTGCAAGACAAGGTTGGATGGGGCTTTAAGAAACCTGGTCTAGTGGGAGGTGTCCCCGTCTGTGGCAGGGTGGTTGAAACGAGATGATCTTTAAGGTCCTTTCCAACCCAAACCACTCTATGATTCTATGATTTTTTTTTTGTTGATGTCCAAATCGCTGCATTTCAATATAAAAACTGTGAAGTACAGAGTAGACAAACAGCTGTAGGTAAGACCAGAGTAACAGCACTGATCATGCAATTAAACTCCAACAGCTTAAACCTTGCAGAACGTAGTCACACTGACTTAAATGAAATAAAATATTTTAGAATATTTACAGATGCCTTTGAGAAAAAACAACTTTGATTAGGTTTACAGAAACTCTAGGAAGTTATACAAATTGCCCTCCAAGTAGGCTGGCTCTCATAATAAAAGCATACATTTGTAGGAAACCAGATCTTTAATTGAATCGACCTGGACCTCAGGTCAAATTACCTTTATGAACTTCAGTGAGACAAAGAAAGAAATAATAAAAAATAAATTGTTGCTCCTTTAAAAATTATTTTGTGTTACTTTTTGCATTATGCAAAATTGCTTGTGTTGCTTTTTCAAAATTGCCAAAGAATTTTTGGAAGGGAAAATGTATTCAAGGCTAAGCCTAGAAGTCAGGCAGAAGTGATTCCAGTTGACAGGAAGAACATGAATAGACTCCAAAATAGAACATGAATAGTTTCCTAAAATCCAGGATTTGATAATAGGATTTGAAGTAATACTGATCTGAAATCTTTGTCTTTCTGTTGTATTTTTCGATCATCACCTCTAACTGAGCTTTTAATAGCTGTCCACATAACATTCAAGGAGTTCTTCAACTTAAAAATTCCCACAGAACCATAAATCTCTACAAATGAAAACCAACTAAATACTGTACATTCTTGAGTGATTAGTGGTCTCAGATTTTGGCCTTCTTGTATAATAAAAACTTCATCCTTTATAGTCTGACCTCTAAAATATAAGGTATCTTTAAATAAAAGCTGGTTTTCACCATTTATACCTTGGTTAGAGACACTTCCTTTTTACATGCTTTGTTCTAGCATGGCTGCAAGGATTTGAAATGCTCTTTTTTTAAGCTTTGGGGACAGGAATTATACAGAACTTTTTTGTTATTGCATTTCTTGGCACTTGGGAAAATGCATTGAGACTTCAGAAATGTGTGTCCTATGGGATTGAGCCTACTACAGAACAGCAAGTCACTTACGAGAAAATGTCTGCTGGTCCCTGAGGATCTTTTCCTATTACCTACCTCTAAATGAATGACTAACATAATGGATTAGTCTTTTCACCCTTGATACATGACTAGAAGACTTTATGAACTAGCAGGAACATTTTTTGATTTCACTGCTGTCCTTCCCCATCACTGCTGCTGAATTTCCAAGTGCTTTTGGTACTCACCAGAATAGAGATGGAGATTTCTTTGAATTGAGAGAGGCTAGCACTGTTTTTCTGATTCTCTTTTTGCTTCACCTCCATGTGTCCCCTGCATAATTCTGCCTTTACAAAGCATCAAATCTGTGACAAGATCAAAAATGGATCTAGTCAGATAGCAAAGGTATTCTCAGCTCCAAAGTACAACTAGAATTTTAACAAGAAAATTCAAAGCAAAAAGTCTAAACATTTATATGCATAAATTAAGATAAATGTATTGGGTTATCTTAACGTTTATACCATAAGCCTGGATGTATTGATCTTTGTGAGGCTTCTCTATATTGACTTTGAAGAACTTAACTATGCGACCAGTGTGTATGGAGGATATATTTCAGAGATCTTTCGTTCAGGATATCTTTTTCAGAGATCCACTTTTAGGAGATATGACCTGCAAGGATGCATGTGAATATGTCCAGCAATCTTTTTATTTGCATGTTATACTCAAAGCTATCAGCTACCATTCATAGATTTCAATTTTGACTTGGTTATTATGATCTCAGAGACTTAGTTATGATTAAGTATGTTTAGTTAAAGCTGTAAAACAACAATAGGTGTATCTAAAATGATACATGGATTACAGTTCAGGATTGTGCTTCTGACAAGATTTGCTTGGCACAGAAACTGGGGATCTAAGGTAGTTTTCGGGTAGCTGGATGCTCTGATCTCGTCTGTGTTGTTGCTAGCGGGGGTTAGAGTAACCTGTTGTACCACTTGCAGCATTTTGTAGCATGTTCTCTGTAGTCAGTTCTGAAGTAACATCTTCGAACCGTTTTTCATAACAACATATAGACTGAGCCAAGGCTGGTAGAAGCCTGTTATGGTCTGTATCCAGTGAGGACTTTGACCACCCACATAATTATCAGCTAGCCTCAACTGGTTTTTGCAAGCTCAAATTAGCAAATACATGATTTGAAAGGTTACTGAGGGGGACTCGATTTCCTCAGAAAATGGCTGGTTTCAAGAACTACATAAGAGGTTTTGAAGCCTCCAGGAGGACTGGCTATAGGCACAGAAAAGCAAAAGTGTTATCATCTCACTCCCTGTGATGTAAGGGGATGCTGGCTATGTCCACCTCTTTCTCCATGCCATACCTAACCAAACAGGCTTTATTAGTGACTGACCTTCTCCTTCCTGAAGCTGACTTCTAAGACGTTAGGCCGCTGGCTAGATATTTTGTGTTACTTTTCTGTGAAAAACAGCTCAGGTCATCAGGTCCATTCCATCAGGTGTCACTAACGTTTTCCACTGCCTTGTCTGCCCTCCAAAGAAAGAAGCCACTGTCCCAGTTACATTTCCTGACAGTTCTTTGCTTAATGCTTGCAGTGAGGCCTGCCTGTTTCTGCTCCTTTTATGAAGGTATAAACCAATGATGGTGTTAATTACTCCATCTTATTTTGTATTTCTCAAAACCAGGGAAAATACCAGGTTTTTAATGCACCACAGTCTTTTTTCTACTCCCATGTGGCACTATCAGGAGTCAAATATACTATAATGAGCAAGAGTCTGCTTTGCCAGTAGCGGATACCAAGCACAGTGTTATTCTTTCTCTTAGATGCAGCTTTTTAACAGAAAACTAAATTACAAAGATAAGAAAATTGCTTAATGCAACAATACTTGTCTGCTTTTATGAGAAAGTAAATGCCACTGGGAGTGTTGCTAATGAACAGTTTCTATGAGAATTGCCTACTTCTTAATTAATTGGTATGTAAACTGTATGATAGAGCACATTAAAAGCCATAGCATATGCTGTCAAACTGTCATAGCCCCTAAATCTGAGGGGAAACGAATCAGATGTTAGCTGAAAAGTGTCTTCTAGTCACTAAACAAACACTCTGCAATTAGAGGTTCAGATGCTGACTTGAAAATGACACCAGACAGGTGAATTTGACATTCAGACTGTACAGTAGAAAGGAACGTAGATGCTATCTGTAGAAACAAGACAAATCATAGTCTTGATAGTTGCCAAATTTTACACTGTGCTATGTTACTGCTGAGCAGAGATAAGCAAACTGTGAGCTAAATAAATTACGCCAGTGCAAGTTATGCTTCACAAAGAGGGAACAAAGAGTAGATCAAAAGGCATGGGACTCTGCAAGATTAAAACAACTGAAATTGTTCTCTTTCTTCTCACCGTATCAGCTTTGCTTCATGCAGCACTGAGCAAGATCCAGGCAGCGCTTTCTGAGGAGAGCCTCTTTTGAGACAGCGTTGTCATTATCAAATACTGGAGTTTGTTGTTCTTTAAGATGACTCTAAAAAAACTAACAGAAGCCTTGAATGTACACATGCATACATTCCTAGAGAATATGCTGGTAATTATAAAATGTTAGTTTAAAACAGAGAGGGGCAGCACTAAAATAATACTGCTTTTGTTTTCACCAGAAACTGCTTTTTTTCCTATTGATTCTCTCCCATCAAATGTATTGTTGACACTAGAATTACATTTTTTGTTGTTAGAAAAAACAGAACTCAAGGAAAACACGTCTTCTAGTCCTTTTATCCTTTTTAAACTTAATTGTTTTTTTACCATCATTCATTTTATTGCAAACTGACAGATATTATGGTAGTTAAATGTCCACTCCAGGACAGTATCTATGTAACTTCATTTCCTGGCAAGCAGAGCACCTCCTTGTGACTTCTAGTCTTGTTACTCTGTCATCAGAAGAGGAATAGGCACATAGAGCAGTATCATTGCAGTTTTATTGAACAGCATAACTGACTTCCATAATGGAGATGATGAAATGAAAAGTCTTGGCCTTTAGTTCAAAACTATTAGATATTTCAGAATGGAATTTGCTGGTTGGGTGCTTGAAAAAGCAGGGTTTCAGAGGATGAGCACTGTTCATGAAAACCTCATCCTGTTGAGAACCTGGTATATGTTTCATTAGAAAAAAAAAATATTCTCCTTTCATATATCCTAGCACGATGAGATCCTGGTAAGGTACTGAGGATCCTACTGGGAATTCTACTTCCAGTTTAAGAACATAACAGAAAAAAGAGAATAAAACAAAAATATATGTTGCAAATTGCTGTACTTCCTCTCAGTCTGTTTTCCATAGATGCATAAAAAAAGTGCCAGTAGGTGAGTTTGTTGCACTGGAAGACTGGAACTGTCATGTAATAAAGCTCTGTGACTTGTATGAGTATGATACACTTTCAGTACAAAGCCCAGAAGTATAATTCTGCTCAAGTCTGCAGAGATATAAAAGGGATCAATACAGACCAACAAAGAGTAGCACTTGTATTATCAACATAGTAAATACTTGACTATGATCAGTAGGAATCATAATTGATCAACATATCTGAGAATCATGTACTTACATGTATTTAAATTTTGTGCTTAAATATGATGATAATGATATCTGTCATTATATTGAGAGAACTTAAGCACCTGAATTTGCAGATAGACTTTCAGTGTGATTTTCAGATGTGCTTACATAGCATTTATCTGCATCTTTAAATGCCTATTACTTTTAAAAACCTCACCTTTAATGTGTAACTTCAGGGATCTTAACAAATCTGTAGGAGAAAATCTCTGTGATTTCTGCAGAAAAAAAAAGGGAAGAGCCAGTTTGATCACTTCTACTGACTCTTTCTTGTAGTTCCCCCTTTTAACCTGCATGTCCTCAAATAGAAATTTTTTCAATTATTTAAAAGATATCAGGTTGCTGTACTCACCAAAGATCACAAGGTCTGACCATGGTGTTCCCTGGAATCAGCACATAATTGTGCAGATGTGGGTATAGATTTTATTAAATTCCATATTAAAGACAAAGAGGAAAGGTTTCACTTCAGGCTGAGGCAGTCAGTTTCAAGAAATATCGCATTTTTTTAAGGGTCTTGATTTTTTTTCTCTCTCTAGATGCCATAGAGCATGTTTGAGTGCAGTGATACAAGCAGCTACCTGCAGAGTGACTTGACAAAATAAAGGGATTGCTAAGCTGCTTCAGAGCCTTGTCCCATCAGACCACTGCAACCACTGAAGTGGATCAAGAGGTTACATAGAACAGTAGCACTAATGGAGTGACTTGTATTAGTACTAGAGCAATCCCACCATTGCATGCCCTTTGACTGACTCTAAATTGGGTAACACTATAGGATATGATATTTTCTAGCCCTTAGAAAAGACAAGTGCATCTCTCTTTCTCACTTTTTAATAGCCAGGTTGATTCTTGTTTCTTATGCTTCATTTTATCATTTGAGCAAATGAAAAGATGGTTGTTCTTAAACTCTGGAAGTTCTAGTGCAAAAGCAGCCTGAGAGATTGTATTTTCATTTCCCAGAGGAAGGCATGGGACTGGCACCTAAGAAAAATCTATCTGTATTTTTGAAACCAGTACCACATTGGACCTTGGCAGAATGATAAGCAGGTGGCAGAAGAACACCTACTCTAAATCCAAAATTATGTGGGAAGCGATACCAATACTGTGGTTTTGGGTTTCTTTCGTTTGTTTGTGGTTTTGTTTGTTTGGTTTTGTTTGGTTTTTGTTTGTTTGTTTATTATTTACAGTTCTTTTCAAACTTTGCAGTCCCCCACCAGTTTCAGAAATCAGTTTTCCATTATATTGTTATAAAGATTATGGCTGTGTTATAACTCTGAAATCCCAGATGACTTACAGTGAAACCGTTTTTAGATCATGATGATTCTGACAATCAAGATACATAACTACCTTAATGGGAGGGTAGACAAAAGATGGAGCCAGACTTTTCTTCAAGGGGATACAGAGATAGGACAATGGACACGTGTTAGAAAACTGTAAACTGCAAACAAATGTAAGAAAATACTTTTTTACTACAATTGTGGTCAAATATTGAAACAGGAGCTGACAGAAGTTGTGGAATCTCCACCCTGGGATATATTCATAGCTCAGCTAGAGCCTGAGGAACCTGTGCTAACTGGACCTGCCCCAGGCAGGAGGTTGGACTAGGGACCTCAGGGGTCCTGTACAACCTAAGTGGCTCAGGGACAACAGTTCCAGGTCAAGCTGACCCACTGGGCCACATGCTGAAGTTAGGCTGAATATCTTACTGGCTCTAGAGGGGAATAAAGAAGGAGATGGAGTTAGTAGTGACATAAAATTTCTTCTGTGCCTTAAGTCCAGGCTTTGATGTAAAATATCCCCTTGGATTTGGTGTGTACTGAGAAAGATTCCGATCATTAAACCCTAAGCACCCTGACATTTTATAAAATCATAGCAGATGTACTGATTTGCTCCAGACACCAGCAGGAGTAAGAGGATTGGTGCCATGTAAGTATATAATTTGAGTTTTGTTTGGTTTCTACAAGGTCAGCCGTGCAGTCTCCATTGCTAGGCTCTGCAACTGAAGCAGGTAATAGCAGGTAACAGACACCAGAAAACATGACTCCTACACTGACCAACAGCGCTTGAGCTAAAAAACGAGTGAAAAATCCGCAGCCTCCAGTTCCAGAGGGTAATAGGCATAATCCATTTACGTGAGCAGTGAAAAATGATTTTTCGTTTCTGAAAGTCTTGCCTGGAATGTCCTCCAGCACCCAGAGCTCTGGACTCTGAGGCCACCATCCCATACTTTGCCTCTAGACGGATGATGCCAGCTACTCTGTCTTACTATAGTCACATTGTTTCAACCACCTGGACACCTTCCAGGCAGAAGTCTGTAATGCTAATCACTTGAAACAATAGTAAGTCTATGAGTATTTAGAGCCTGACCCTCCTTCTGTTTAAGTGACTTGAAATTTTGGTCATTGGAGCAGGTCTGGGTTCTTAAAAGGGGCATGGTCAGGCTTCAGAGACCTAGAATTTACCTTGGAAAGGCAAATTCTCCTTCCTAGTCCAGAATCTGTGGATACTTATGGCAGATTGCTCTTCCTGCTTATCATTCTGTCAGGAACTATTTTTTCCAGGATATTCCCTGGGAATGTCTGACCTCTTGAGGGGATTGTGATATAGGTGACTTTATTTAAAAGTTATTTTTCCTTATGGGATGTCTCTGATGCATAAAAATATTCTCCAGTTTTTAAGATGAGGCAATGTTAGAGAAATACCTGTGTAAATAAATTTAAAGTATGGGCTTTTAGTATCCAGAATCCAAGATGATAATTGAACAATATTTATTATCAAGAAAAATAGTGGTTAGTTTCAAAAATTATTTTTATATAGGTCAATGTATTTATATATGTAGCTTGTATATAGTAACCAAATATTCCCTCTTTCTTTTTCTTATTTCTTTTAATTACATTCCTGATTTTGTTGGCCTTAGCAGGTTTGGTTATTTTGTGTTGGGCTTTTTTTTTTTAGGAGTGTCATTACTTTATTCTGTAATATTACATACTTTTGGAGACATAGGCTATTTTTCATCACATGTTTTTGGGAAGTCAAACTGTAGATTGACTTTGTAGAAAACTGAATTTCCTTTTGTTTCCTATAAAGATATCTGTGCTATAGTCTCTGAATGTTAACCCATAAATATCAAGGGCAGACTTTTTATTCATTTCTAAGCTCTGTAAAGTGAGTGTGAAAAAAAATATAGTAAACATTCTTGGAAGCAAAGCTTGGTGATAACTCATTTGAATTAAAAAATGTAACTTTTGGCTGGGAAAGTTTACCTAATATACATAAACCATGATGTTTTGAAGCTTAATTTGGACCATAAGCCTAGTTCTGAATTTTTATATTGAAATTCAGAGGAACGCTTACTAAATAGCAGTCTTATTAATGTCTAATAGCATGCACTGAAAAAGGCTTTATTTGCCTAACTTCATTCCAAATGCACTGCAGAAAATGTTTGCTTACAAGTTAAGCATGTGGGTATCTGTACAGGTGACAAATACTTTGGAAAACAACATTAATCAGCTGAAATTTAAGAGACATTAGCTTCTGTCCTTAAACCCCTTGGCCCGGAACAGACTGCACTGGAAATCACTCAGACTGAAGTCTTGAACAGATAGAGTGTGTGTGAACACAGTTATTGTACTGTGCAAATCTGTTTCAACAGCCAACATTGAAAGCATTGGCATAAATTTAATTCCTATCAAGCAGCTCTTGTGTTAAATAGTGACCAGTTCATGAAGTGATTTTAGAAGGCAGGACTGCTGTTGATATGTGGTTTTAAAAGCCTCCAGCCAGTGTCAAACATATTAAGAACTACATCTGGTCCTTTTTATCACAAGGATAACTTCCAAAATGGATATTCCTTATCTGACACAGTGTAATCTACACATACACCCAGAGAGAGCAGAATTCTTAAAATCGCTTGTTTCTTATTTGTGTTTAAGTGTATTTGTGACGTTGATTAGATGTCAAAGCTTGGACAGTTTGTTCTCTAATGCTATGAACTTGGCAGCATTTCTAGCAGAGTGGCATTTCAGCTTATTCCATTATTTAGACAGGAAAAGCAGAAGAAAAATCTTAACCTTTTAAAAATAAATTTTAATAACATTCTGAAATTTGCAAAAGGCCATCAGACCCTGCACCTGCTGTGTTGACCTCTGCTGACCCCTTCTGACAGGGGAAAATGCACTTAAGTTACAAAAAATAGTGTAGAGCGTTAAATAATTTAAGTGGACAAGTTTACTGTTCTAGAGAGAGCCAATTTCTGCACTTTCTCCCTAAAAGAAATCAAAGCAGCAAATCTTTTAGCATAACTGAAAGTAATAGAAAGGAAAATGATACTTTTCTTGCCAGAAGGGATCAAACCTTCTGCTTGCTGCGGTATGCTAGCAAAGCTTTACTGATCTGGATGGCCACTTTTTTTACCATCTGAGAATCTGGCTTGGCAATGGGATACAATGAATCATCAGTTCGAGGCTCTCCCACCAACGCAGGGAGGTTCCTTAAAACGCCTGAGTAAGGCTAAATGATGTACAAATTGTTGCATGTTGCACTTTTCTTATAATGTAATATGCTAAATTGTTAATCCACTAGACTGAGTACTTCAGAACTTCTGTCTAATGAAATTTCTTCAGTTTACATACTCCATGTCTCTGAGAGCAGTAGTTACGTGTTTACCAATGTGTCAATCTTATCCTTCAGGCTGAAACCTTTTCTTTATATGTGCATACTATGTTTTCTTTTTATCCAAATGTGTGAAAATAAGTGATTTAAGTGGAGAACAGAACTACCCAGAGATAGTCTTTATACAGCAGAATGTAGCTTAAGCAGCAAGTTAACTTCTTGAATTATTTAACACAAATTTCACATATAAAGATTTTGTTCCTTTATTTTCTTCTCTTTCAGACACAAAAAGTAGGAATATGGATTTTGAAGTTGTGTGAGATTTGGCTCAAAGATGCAGATGGTTTATAACTAATTTTAGGCTGCATATTCCATTCACATTAACAGATTCTAATGTTAGAACCTTCATGTATCATGCAGCTCTTGAGAAACAAAAGTTATTTATAAAGATGCCGGTCTGCTCTGGATGGAAAACTGCAAATACATTTTCTGTCTTTTCTCCATACTGGTACCAACATGCTACGAAACAAGATGTTTCAGTACCAATGCCACCAATTTCTGTGTCATTGAGCATCTGCTTTTTTACACGGTCTGTTTGAAGATTAATTGCCTATTTTGCAGCAAAAATGTCTTGTCGGGAAAACCCAGTTATGAGCACTGCTTTTCTAGATCATTACCCTTAATATAACCACGTATACAACACAATGATTATTGAGTAACCACATCTAAATGCTTCCATTTCCAAGTAAAAGACAAAAAATCCCTATGAATATTCTGTACTCACTGCCAAGGCTACATTTGACTGCTAAGGAAGTTTCTTCTCAGTTAGAACTGAGGTAGAAATTTTAAGAAAGATGCAATGTATGTTAAACACAAAAGTCATTAACAACTACTGAATTTTTTACTTAAAAAATACCAACACCTGGGAGGAAAACCAGGCAAATGATTATTTTATTTTTTGCATTTTGCAGATGCAGCACATGTCCAAGCCACATCTTGGTTGCAGCGCTCATCACTCAAAAAGTTTTTTCAGTGCCAGAAGTCTAAGAAGGTGATGAGACTGAAACAAGAACTGAAGATCTATTTGATCGGGAAAAATTGTGAAGATTTCAAGTCTTACAAAGAAAATGGAGTATTTTCTTGGCCCTGTCTTCTAAACTTTCTCACACAGAAAAACTTTTTCAGTCTCAGCCAACTCCACAAGCAGCAGATGTCTGTACATGTACAAAAATGTTCACATGTGAGCAATTTAGCAGAATGTATTCTCAATCTGAGTGCTGGAAACTATACCGCTTTGCAAAGCAGAGCAGCACCCAATGGGAGAAGGGCACATGAAGCATTTTTATTTTTGTACACCTAACTGAAGCTTTTATTTTTATTTAGCTTTGTATCTAGGCTAAGCACAAGTGAAGCAAACGTGTTTTACCTGCAATGTACTATATTAGTGTGATCACTGTGCAAGAAATAACCAATTTTTCTTTTGCAATATTACTACTACAAGTTGGCTGACAAAAAAAAAATGTTTGAATTTTCTCAAATCTCCTGGTCAAAAGTGTGTTAAACATATTTTGCACATACTCACCAGCTGAGATTAACACCACTGTTTACAGTGGTGACTGATCGTTTTTTTTGGGTGTTTTTTTTTGTATGTGATGCCATATATATTAAACATCTTTGATAAATAAGTTGTTGTCCTTATACAACATCGTGCATCTTCAGTGAAGCATTTTATCAATGTCCAGAATTAGTCAAATAAACCCTCACTTAAATACCTATTTTCCCCTGCTGGTAAAACAACAGGTTCTGTACAGCTTGTGTTTTCACTGTGTGGTGGTTTAAGGTTGGCTTGTGGCCATATTGCCCTGAGAAGGGCCACCTAGTTCAGCTGTAAGTCATAAAACTCCTATTAATTTCAAGACTGTGGTTTTGGCCCTGTATTGGGGGCCAAATAACTGGCCGTGCTGAGGTGACCTTGGCCAGCTGTCAGGTGCTCACCCAGCCACTCTCTCGCTCTTCCTTCTCAACATGACAGGGAGAGAAGGTAAGCTGGAAAAGCTTGTGGGTCGAGACTGACAGGGAGTTCACTCACCAATTACCATCACAGGGAAAACAGACTTGATTTGGGGAAAATCAATTTAATTTATATTAGAGTTGGATGGCAAGGAATAGACAAAATTAAAACAACAGCTTTCCCCAGCCTTTTTCCAAGGCTCAACTTCATTGCCAAGCGGTACACCCCTGTGGCCAGTCTGGAATAGTCCTCCCTGCTGCTCTGCCTGCTCTGTGTGGGGGCTCTCCCCGGGCTGCCGGGGGCACCCCCAGCTCCAGCTCGGGCTCTCCTCAGCTGCAGGGACTCTCCTACCCCCTCCTGCCCCTCCTGCTCTCACCTCCGCGCTCGCAGAGCTGCTCCTCGCACTTTCCTCCTCACTCCCAAGCAGCACTTTGCCCTTTCCCAGGCGGGTGCTTGGCGAGGTGCCACCAGCCCGGATTGACAGGGCTGTGGAGCTGGCTGGAACCAGCCAGAACTGGCTGGAACCGGCCGTGCCTGGCACAGGGCAGCCCCAGCCACTCCCCACACATCTGCCTGTGGCCCTGCTGCCCGCACCTGCACGGGACAGCCAGTACATACTGGCAGGAATTTTTTTATAAAGTTGAAAAATAGTTCTATAACAATGTTGCCTGCATCAGGAGGAGAGTGGAATCCAAGTTGTAGGTAACCTGTTGCTATCCTCTCCTATTTATTAAGTCTGTCTGACTTTCATAACTGCATCACACCTGCAAAGTAAAGCAAAAATACGGTTTTGAAAGCCAGTGTCTTTACGTGAGGTTACTCATTGAAAACTCCTTACTCCTTTCATGAGTACTTGTATGAATCTCATTGTGTAGAAAAAATGAAGAAAATCCTGTGGTAGTTTCTCATTAAAAAATTAATTCAAGATGGATACTTTTTAAAATTCTCTTTCCTTGTTTGTGTTCCTGACCTAATATATTCAGTCATTTATATTAAATGAACTTTACTGTGGACCTCTGTGTCAAACCAACGCTACAGTGATTATCATCTTGGCTACTACATGATATTGCAATTAAAGTCATCTTCAGCCGCTAGTTGCTTTTTCTTATCAAAAGGAAACATGACATTTTGGAGGCTGTTAATTCCCAGTCTTTTTCTGCCACTTTCTTTCTGTGGTGCTATGGCAAGTCAGAAGGATGGGAGGAAAAATTATGCCCCCAGGCCTCGTTTGAAGGTTAGACTCAACCTCAGGGAATTTCTTAAATCAGGGGAAATGTTTTCTCAAATTTGGGCCAGTGTTCAGCATGAAAATTCAGCATTTTGGAAAGGACAGTCTGCTGAGTGCAACTGCAAGCACCTGAGGCAGAGGAGAACTGCCAAAAGCAAGTCTCTCCTTTTCTGCTGAAGTCTCTGGCGTGCAAGCTAGACGTGAAACAATTGCAGTAACAGTGACCGTCCTTTGCTCAAGGTGCCATTCTGGAGCCTTCCTGTCATACAGCAAAGCGTAACAGCTCTAGTGTTGGGGAGAAGCTGTATGGTCCTGTCTTAAATCCTGTTTCTAGGATACAGGCTAAGAGTCAATGACAATGAGAACATGCCAGTTTAGCTAGTTCTGCGTTTGATAAGTGTCACAGCTGCAAGTGTGATAGGCAACAAATGAAAACTAATTATGTTTGAACTGTCATTGGCCCAGTAATTGTTTTAATTTAAACAAACAGAAATGAGTGGCAAAGTTAGTCTTTTGTGGATGGTGCTTTGTAGGTCATTAGAGTAAGGCTTAGTTAGCAGAAGGACAAGGAATCTAGTAGGTAAGGGCTTTTTCTTTGTAATGGAGTAGGAAAGAAAATGAATGTCTAGTTAGTCATTGCTATTTCAGCTTTTTCTTTCTAGCTGTTTCATCTGTTTTCAGGCAAAAATGTTTTTCTACTTTATAAATTCATTAGTAAGGAAAAAAGTTAGAAACAGTTTTCTGAAAAGCAGAGTGTATTGCCAAGTGGATAGGTTTTGAAATGCTAAGTTTGAAAACCAAGGAAGAAAACAAACCTCAGTTTGCTAGTTGTGTGCACTGGATAGGAGAATTCTAACCGTTCTTTTAGCAAGTCAGAATGGAGATAGTGGTTTCTATTTCATCTAGTTTAATCATGTGAGGTTTTTTTTTTTTTTTGTTTGGGGTTTGTTTTTGTTTTTGGTGTGTTTTTTGGTTGTTTTTTGTTGTTGTTGTTGTTGTTATTCACTGTTTGTTAAGAAGGCTGATACTGAAGTAGACCTTCTTCAGCTTTACTGTGATGATTAAAGAGGAAATTGAAGTCTCTTTATCAAATGAGCACCTTTACGCTGCAGTCTGTTTTTACTGAGACCAAAATCTGTGAACTCATAGTTAAGATTCAGAGGTAACTGTTGGTAACAAATATGCAGGGGAATTAGCTAATAGTTTTAACATTCTGGGTACTGCTAGTGTTTAGAAATCATCAGTACTGTTGGAAATGAAAAATGTCTCTGACTTTTTTATGCCAGCTTCTAGTTGCCCTTATGGTAACTAAGGGTATATGAGAGGAAAATATTGCAGTTTTGCTGAAAGTTGCACTGTCTCATATGAGATAAGTGAAGACAAGTTATTATTTCTAGTGTCGGAAATAATGTTTTTTGTAATGTCAACTGTTGAATCAATAGCCAAATAAGCTGTGGGGTTTTTTTTGTGAATTAAATGTTTACTTTTGAACTTGAGCAGTGTGTGGAGTCTAGGTTTTGGTTTGTTTTTTTTTTTTCCCCCAGTAGGGCAAACATAGTAGTGTGTCTGATTGATAAAGTAATTTCAAATACTATCACTTGTATCTTTTATTTTTAATATTTCATAGGTGGATGTAGCTGTTATCCTATCTTGACAACCACATTGTCTTTAGCTTCTGGAGACTTATAAGATATGACCCAACATGAATATTTTATCAATCTAAATCAAACTTCAGTTTTTTCTAACTCACATGTTATGAGTGCATTGATTGTGAAGCCCCTCAAATGGGATAGAATACCACTAAGATGAATGAGAACATTTATAAAAGCTTCAGCTAGCTACTGTGTTTAAGTACTTCAAAGTAAATGCAAGTGACCTACATACCATAGGAAAACATTGGTCTAACTACCAAGTTATACAATGAGTAAAAAAAAGAAATCTAATACAATTTTTAAAGCCAGAACATAAGTTACTTATAAAAAGAAGAGTCTTTTAATGCTTAAGGTGGTAAAAGAGTACATCTGATTTTGAACTGGGCTGTCTATTCCTAATGTTAATCTGAAGAGCCTGAGCATCCACTGGATCAGGTAAGTTATTTCTGTAATTTCTGTGTTTATAAGTATACTAGCATTCTAAGCTTACAGGTTTGAATACTGGCAAAACAAATATGGGTTTGCATGTGTTAAGATTTATGCTGCTTATGAAAAATTACATATGTCACAAATCCGTCTGCTACAGCGTGCCTGTCCAAATACTAAGAGCATTTCTAAGTGGTAAGGAGTTTCTTGACTGAAACAAGAACTCACTTTAACTTTCTCCATTGTAACGGGCAGAAAAGTTCCCTTTGCATCAAAAACCAAGCCCAAATTATGTAGTGTATTAGATGACAACTAAAAGCAGCAGACTGGCTAAGATAACCTCATGGAGTAAACCACAGTGACTTCTGTGCTACTGGGAAGTAAAAGGAAATGAATGAAGATATATACAACTTGCTAGTGATGAATATCTGTCTGCAAGTGTTGTTGTGGCATTTTAGAGTGCTTCCTCTTTCTTCATTGTTGGAAAACAAAACAGGATGTTTAAACAAGTCAATCTCCTCTTGGTCAAATCCCCATGTCACGTTATTCTTCTGTTCTGGGTGTTTCCTACTGACAATATGCTGTGTCTTAGAAAGTATTGTTCTTCCTAATTCATTGTACATATTGTGAGTAATGGCTCTGATCTAAGGAAAAAAAAAAATGTGAATGGAACTGGTGCTCAATTTTTTAGTAGTTAATGACTGAAACCATTTATAATCTTAAATACTGCATTCATAAATTTAACTGGCTTATATTGCTGTATAACAGGATGTCTAAGCATACCTATAAAGGATGTTAATTCTTTGGCTTGAAGTGATTTATTTTTAATGATTAGTATTTGTTTTGGGTCAACATTTACCATTGCTTCTTTGAAGTTCAGATATTGCTTCATGGCATCCTGCATTTACCTATGGTGCACTGTTTTTTTTGAATATTCTCCCAAATCTTTTAACTGCACAAAACCTGTGTATTCCATAAGGAAAAGCAGAATAGAGGATTTTTAAAATGGGTAAACTATGTAAAGCTCAGTGTAAAGCAAAATAAGAACTATGTTATCATTAGTGGCATTAACACCCTGAGTTTTTCAGAAGAGGGTTGAATCTTCTGAAGCTGAAGACTGAAAACATACACTTCACTGGTTGTGACAAAGATCCCTGCAGACAGTGTCAAACAATACTTCTGCAATAGCTAGTGGTTTGATTCCGAGTCATTTTCTCTGTGGAGGCAAACCTGACAGTTCAGCTGTTCTTATTAGCAGAGCAAAAGGCTCTGGAAAACCTGTAACCATACGCAATTACCTTCTACCTAGTCCTTGTATATCTCTTGCTCTAGTTTAAGGTTTTGATAGAACTGTTTTTCCCTAGTCTCTAACCTGTTTTATATACAAGTTCCTTGGTGCATCCAAAATTTGACAGAATAGCCTAATGTTTAAGCAAGATTTGTTTTACCAGTTGTTATTATTAGTCAGCATTACCACCGATTTCTGTTCTACAATTCAGAGTCCACCTAAAATGGGCCTCCTGATAAGAGCAAATTTCAGCATATGCTTTTCAAAATCTTTAAAGCTTACTTTGCTAATCCATTTATTCCTATAATTTGCTAAATTATGTGTAACTAACGCATGATTAGTGGTTATCCCAAAAGTGCATACATACACAAATTAGTCTTAATTAGACATCCTAGTTCTTAAAAGCAGGAAAAAAACACAGATTTTATCTGCAAGGGACAGAACCATTCTAGTTACTTAAAGTTACAGTAGGAAAATTGTTTCTCTTTACATGTACCTTTCACCCACTCCTTCCCTTAGAATGCAAAAAACCCAAGGCACTGCCTCCATTGGGTCATGTTCTTTCCTTAATGGTTTGTGCAGGTTTTTACCTTTACCCGTTGTGGTGTGAATTCTGATTTATATTCATAAACCCAAAAAAAACCCAAAACCAACCAAGCAAAGCCCTTCAGCAATTTCTGAAACTTAGTTGCTTCACGCACAATCCCAATGTCAGCAACATTTTCGGAGGCGGCAGGTGCCTTAATATAATGAGACACTTGCTGTGTGCTTCTGCTTTAAGTGACATTGAATTGCTGGGATATTGGCAAACCTGTCCACTAGACACTCAGCTTGTCTTCCTCTGGTTCTAGTTCACTTCACTTATGCTGAGTCCTCTATTTTTTGTTGTCATTTGAGAATTTGCTAATCAATGAAAATCTCCTTTTGAGACCAATTAAAAACAAACTAGAAATTTTCTTTGAAGCAAAAGCTCTATAAAGAATTGCACCGTCTCATTAGTAATAAAGCAATGTCTACCTTACCAACTGATGTTTTATGCAGCTAATCTTAATATGGTTGTAATATTTAACAAATGTATATCGTGAAGATTGCTTTCTTGTTTTCCATACTGCTTTTCTTTGTATATATTGTTTTCATACCCATGATTACTGCTGTTGTGCTAGGGTGATGAATAAGTGCCTGACAATTATGAGTCTGAAATGGACCCTGTCTCATTTCTCGTGCTATTTTAGTATAAACTCATAGAGCAACATACAAAGCATTTTCATAGTTGCATTCTGAGTTCTTGTTGATGCCAATATACTTCATGCTATAGCTGCAGAGTATTTGTACGTGTGGTGAGGATAGACTACTGCCTTGATATGGTATATAACCACAGATTTCTTTGTCTTGTGTCTGAATGCCTCAGATCCTTCTCTTCAATCATGGAGGCTCTTGAAATCTTATTTTACATATAGTGACCTGTGAAAAAATTTGACTAACGTTGTACTTATGGGGACTATGTTCAAATTTCTTGTACTGCAAACCATACATTTAGTTCTGTTATCTCTACTCCAGTAGTGAAGCTCCCAGTAACAGTGAGACAAGGGAAGAGCTGTGGTGTGAGTGTAGGCTTTATGAAACATGTCATCGTAAGCTGTTGTTCGTTCCAGTCTATTTGCACAAGATTTGCCATGTGTTCCTTTCCCCTGGCTGTTAGTCTAAAATTACTTGTTCCTTTTCACAACATCCCACCAGTGTTTGCTTTTTGTGATTGTAAAACAGCTCATACAGTCTGTTTTAGAAGGAATTTTATCAATGTTCTGTCTCCAGCTGCCGGAGTCATGTTACTACTGTATGTTTTTTAGTAGAAAGAGGGATTCATAGGTAGTTAAAAGTAATTTTAAAAAGTCAGTTTTTGAGGGATTACGACAGTGAAAAATGAAGTTACGTATTTTACTCTACATAAACTATTCAACATAGTTGAAATGAAAACATGCTGCAAAAAGTTTCAGAGAGACTTAGAGACACTAAGCAATTAGTTTTAGTCAACAATAGTTGGGTGATAAACTTGAAGAAATCTTTAAGTATGCTTCAAGATGGGCTGTGAATTCCTTGTTATCAATCAGAACCAAGATCCTCATGATGTAATGTATAATGTGCTAGACTAGTACTGAAAATACAAGACTGTTAGAAATTGGCACCTAAGTACTTAGAAATAGAAAACATTATTTATGCCACTGCTGAACATCCTGAATACTCCATTGAGTTCTTGTTGCCTCCTTTGCACTTCCCTTCATTTTAAAAAAGATCTAATAGAACTGGGAAGGATACAGAAAAAGGTGACAAAGGGTATCTGGAGCTATTTAACAACTTATTTTATGAGATCTATTATATCAGGATTTTTTTCTCTCAAGATAAGAGAAGCAAAAGAGAGATTGCAAAAGTTATGAAAAAAATAAGAATCATGTAGAAAGCAGAATGATTATCTCTGTTTATTAAGATTAAAGCTAAAGGACCCTCAGTAAAAATAACAAGCACCAGACTTAGATTAGCGAGGAGATATAATTTCACAAAATACAATACCACTGTAAAATTCCTTGCTAGAGGATACTGGGGGGTTTGAGATGTATTCTTCATGAACTTGCTGTGGCTTTTTCTAGCACATTTCTCAAAAGCTATTAAATGTGACAAGGAAAATACAGCTCCTGGCTTCAGATGTCCTTAAACCACTGGTTTCCAGGAGTTGGAATGGCATGCTAGACAAAGTGTCACTGTACTTGCTCAGGTCTCTTGCTTTTCATTTCAGCATCTGTTTGTGGCCCGTGGCTGATCTCTGTGCTAAATGCTGCTTTCTGGAAGAGTATGTCTGCTCTTGCAGAGGAGCAACGACATTGTGTGTAAATATGAGAAGGCATCTCCAGATACACACTTTATGAACCTGCTCTCTGGTATTTCCTGATTTGTTTTTTTTTTTTTTTTTTCACCACATGAACTTTATGCCTGAGCTAACTTTTCTGTAATGGAATAACTTCCTGTTGTGTCTTCCTTCCTCACCTGCTCTCCAACTTCTCTGATCTTTTCTATCATATGCCTCCTGCTTTTTTTATTTGTAAGCTATTCAATTTTGCAAGCTGCTTGGGACAAGAGCTCTAATATGAGTGGCTGTTAGACCCAGGATGGCTTTTAATGCAAAAATGGCATTTTAATGCATTTTAATGGCATTTTTCTGCAGTGTTTTGCAGGTAAAAAGTGTAGAACAAACTCCCAAAGCATTTTGTACCATCTTTTCAGTTAAACTTTTGCACGGCTAAGCTAGTGGAACTTGTATTATAAAATCTAAGAGTAGAGACAATTATTTTAGTACTGTTTGTGTTGCACAGCTTTTTCAAGTAGAGTTGTAGAAAATGTGATTGCTTTACTAACAGAATGAGCTCATGCCACGGAAAGGATGATCAGCTAAGTTTCGCTTTAGGAGTTTCATGTGGAAACTATTATAGAAGCCTAATATATTCCATGTGGTTTATAACCTTCACTGGTACACAGAATATATCCTTTTAGAAAAACCTGCCCATGCACAAAGAGTTCACTTTGAATGACTGGTTAAAAGGGAGGTTCTTGCTATGGAGACCACACTGTTGCAGTTAAGGATGGAGGGTTGCCCAGTGCATTTATAAAGGACTGTGAATTACTTTGTATTTTCCATATAAACCCCAAACCTCTAAATAAATCCAAATCCTTTCTTCCTCTGCTGATACTTCTATATAAAAGCTATTAACAAGTTACATATACAGTTTCAGCTAATATATTTTTAGAGGGAGAGAATATAGCCCCTTTTAGTGTAACTTTCAGCTGAACTGATTATTTTAGCTTCAGAGACTGCTTTCCTCAAGCTTTACAGCCAACCAACGTGACTCGCTACCTCTTTACATCCAGTTCACCTCCAACACCAAGTTTTTGGATCATGCTGCTGCAATTCCCTTTTGCTTTCAACATGCCTCCTTTCACTGCTTGGCAAAATGTCTGCACTCTGATATGCTGACTTTGAACACTCAAATATTTGCTGTTGCTGAAAATGAGGTATGGTGTTCAAGATGGATAAAATTACCTTGCAGGAAGTATAAAACAGGTTTTGAATTACTTGGAGGGATTACAGATCACCTGGACCACAGAGAATTGGCTACCATATTTTAGAAATGACTGATGCTGTATTCTTCAGAGTAATCTGGTAAATAGTTACAGAGCATGAGAGAAACTTTTTGAGAGATGCAGGACCACCCCAAAGAACAAAAACTGATGGGGAAATCGGTAAACTTTCTTTCTTTAAATTGGTTCTCCTAGCAATTTTTTATAAACTTTCCTTATTCTGTCTCTGCCTGTAGATGGCTGTTAATATTAGATCATAGATGTATTTAAGATGGAAAATGTTTTGGACCTGCTTGACCAGCAAGTTTAACTTTGGGAATGAAATACATCTGCCTTTGGTATTTTATACATGTAGGTATTTCCTCCCAATGTTTTTATATAAATATCAAAATTTGCCTCTGATCTCAGATACAAGAACAGCTCATCTGGTACGCTCTCATTTGATGCCTTTATTACGACTGAAATCAGGGCAAGTTTGTAAATCTATCAAAGCAGCAACTAACTCTTCAGGGTTGGAGAAGAATTTTTTCCTCCCAACCTGTTTGGCTTTTAACGAATAAGTCAATCTCTCTCTTGATGTTCTGAACTAAGATAATCTATGCCAAGTGGTACAGGTGAACTGCCTTGAGGGAAGGAAGAGATGCTGCTGTGATAAGTGAACATTAGAATGCTGCTTAATGTTGCTGATAAGAGTATTCTGCAATGATTACCACAGGGGTAAATCTGCACACGTGCTCCCTAGTCAGGACATCCTTCTTTTCAAGGAAATGTCTGCGTGCATTTACCTTTCACTGAAAGACTGAGTGGTTACACTGATAGATTGCAAAATATATCAAATTAGACTAACAAATAAATATACAGTAGTGTTAGTGTTAGGATGGGGGGTGGATGTGGGGTTGATGGCATTTCAAGAAATACACTTAGATTATTAGTGTTTTCTACTTTTAACAGGGTATGCTATCTATAAGCTTCCTTGTCTTCAAGCTGGCATCAAACACTAAATATTAACCTCATCTTTTGGGCATTTAGGACCATTGACAAATACATCTCACATGAAACTGCAGATTGAGGCAGCCCTGGCAGCAGTGGCTGGTTATTCCTATTGTGAACCTGCACAAGGCTTTCAGGGCGATGCTCCTGCAGGGCTGTGTTGTGCTTACAGGGAAGAGATAAACCTGCCTCTTCTGAAGATCCTTTGATCACTGTGTCCAGCCTTGCAGCTTCCTAAGCACCATCTCTTTTAATTTGTCTTTCCGTTCAGCCTGAGGAGTTGATGCATATTGTTATTCTGTGTCCTAAGGCTGCATAAGTAACAGGCATTTTTTGCTGTATCTGCTTGAACTTTAATCTCCATTTTTGTTTCTATATAAATAGAAAATGAGTTTTCTAGAAGAGCAGGAAAGGGGAATTTTTTTTTTTTTTCCCCTCAAGCAATGAAGATGCATTCCTACAGCAACATAGGCATAATTAATGTCTGAGTTGGGTCTTCTGGTATCTTCCCATCTCACCCTCCCTCTGTGACACATTATTAATGAACTCTTTATTTATGCTCTTGCCCTAGAGAAGTGTTGACATTTAGTTTTAATCTATTTTTATTTTTTGCACAAGACAGAAGGTGGAGGGGAGAGCTGCCAGTTGTAATAGCTCAGGAAGCGGAAACAGGGAAGGCTGCAGTTTTTCAAAGACTGAAGCTGGAGTGTTTCTCAGAAAATCCTCACGTGGCATCACATTAGACAGTGAGGAGCTGCTGCTGGCAGTGGGCTCCGGCCTGGGCTGAGGGCAAGGGGCAGGGGCAAGCAGCTGCTCCCCAGCAAGGCCCTGGAGCTTTCCTCTGGGCAGCCCGATGTGAGGTTACAGACTGAGCTGCCCAGGCAGGGGATGCCCCGGCTGGGCAACACGGAGCGTGCTGGTGGCTCACTAAGCAGAGGTGGCCCCGTGGTGCAGAGTGGGGAGGGGTGCCTGGGTTGCCCTGCCCTGCCAGCCCAACGTGCCCCAGCTTTCAGCTGTGCAGCTGGTGGGACCTGGGTGGCACTGTGCTGCCAGGCTGGCAGCTGGCCCAAGGCATGTGGGGCGAGACTCAGGATTCATACGGTATCACTCTACTGGAATGGAAGTCAGTTCTTGATGCTTTTAATACTGGTTGGTGCTGTGTCCAGGTGGAACTGCTGCAGCGGTGCCACAATTACTGCTTCTCACCAAAACACAGGCTCCTTAACAGCCACAGCAGAAGAGGGTAAGGACCTGAAATGCCAGATGTGAAATCTGGCCACAGCTAGAAACACCACTTCTAAAGTGCTGGACATAAAGATGCTCTTCTGCAAGTATTTCCAGGACTAGCAGCTGACTTTGAAGGACTGCTTAAGAGAGTCAAGTGAAGAAGTGCACAGGCTGGCTATCCCTCATTGATTTTCAAACTGAAATAGGCCAAAAAAGACACTTGGCCGTGCTGTACTGGACTGGCAAGTAGGTGGCAGTAGGGCATACCAAAAGTCATGCAGCTCACTGTGCTGGGCCTTGGTTAGGGTCAGTCTTGTATAAGTAAGCCTGCTGGGTGTCCAGTGTCAGCCTGAGAGATATATCTGTGCCTAGTGAGCTTCCAAACATTCATTATCTTTAAATGATTCAGGTTTAAAAGGTGAATTAAATCCTAACTAAATAACTTCTATAGAGAAGTTTTTGTGGTGTTGTGCCTAGTAGAAAAGCCCCCACACAGCTGAGAAACTGGGAGGGGGTGTAATCCATTAATCTGATTTGACAAATACTATGGTTGATATGAAGATCCATAGTGCTTTTAAAAAAGAAAGAAGATACAGTTTCATTTTCCTTGCCTCTACTTTATCAGTTCTTATCACATGTGCTATGAGACCTATTAGAAACTTTTCGAACTTGAGCTACCCGTACAGTAAGGAGCTTCATTACCTCACTGGGGGGTTGAGGCCAAATGGCACTTTCCCATGAAATTCCCACAGTGGGATACACAGGTGCTCACACTGCAGCCACTTGGTGCTTAGAACACGAATGAAATTCCACCTCAAGGGCACAGTCCTTTTGTCTCTGTGTTTGATTTTAAACATGTGGTCTATCTATTCTTTGTCCTCACTATATGCATTGTTAATGAATTGTGCAGTTCCTGTATGTGTGTCAGGATTAATATTCATAACGTACTTCAGGCAAATTAGCTAGCCATGTTGCCAAATTGTAATGCCTGAATTCTTCACCACCATTAAAAATGAGCATTGAGTACTCAAGGTTTGACTCTCCTGAGCTTCTGCTTTAAAGTAACATGGTGAACCACCAATTTACAAGTGCAAACATTAAGTTTCTGACACATGCAAGCATATCAAACGTAGTCATCTCATTATTTTGTTATTCCCCTGGCACTACCCTTGTCCCTTCGAACCCTATAAAATGCAGGCTGCTTGACCAAGATAATTGCTGTTGAACAATGCTGTTTTATTAACATGCACACCACAAACCAGTCCTGCTGGGGCCTTGCTGCAGTGCGTATGAGAGGTATGCAGAGCAGCAGAGAAAAATCTTTAAAGACAAATTCAGATGCCAGCTTGCTTTCTGCCTTTTTTCTTTCTTTTTTTTTTTTTGCTTGACAACGTATCAAAACTTTTCAGTTTACCAAGCAAATGTGAAGCCCTTAGGAGTGCAAACTAAGGGTCAAAGTAGACTTTCACACTAAGGTAGTAGAAAGGATTTTTCTTTTCTGTCGATTTTCTTGTCCATGCATATTAGAGAACAGACGTTTTTTCCTCTGCCATTGGCAAAGAAATCCCCCCTGCTTAATCGCGTTATTATCCTGTGACTCGGCAGTAGTTGTGCTATTGTATCTCAGCAGTCTGGTTGACATTGACTGCTTAATCTCCGGCATAAAATTTTAGTAACGCTCGTAAGGTCAGCCATTCCTAAATGAACAGCTTTTTCTACTAACTCTGAATCTCTTGATTGGACAAGCGAAAGAGATATAGCACGAAAAGGGGTTATTTTAAGGTACTTGTGAAGGGCTTTCTCAACTTACAGGTACGTTACAAGAGCTTCACATTACAAATTGTTGGTAAAAGCTGTACGCTGCAAAAATAATCACAGAATGTTACTTTTTGTAATTTCTTTCAGATAGCAGTAGTCTGTATTATTAAATAGTCATGTCAGTATGTTAAATACATTTTTAAAAACACAAATATAAAAGAGATGTAATTAGGGCTACAATCAGGAACACAAACTTTTGGCTTTTCCTGCAGGATCTCTCACGCAGGTCATATTCAAATGAGAGGACTGATTAGTTGTACCAGGACAAGAATATTAATCTTGTCATGAATAGTGGCAGAGAAACTATATCCTAACATTGTTCTTTCATTCATTCTGACTTTTGGTTCAAAATGACTGTAGATCAGCTAGAAGTAGCAAGAATTTTAAGTGTATATAAGAGGTGGTTTTATTTAGGCGATGATAAAATGTATAAATCTGGGATTTGGACCTTTCAGAGTTCATAGAAACTGAACTAAAATTCTGAAAAAAAAAATCAATTCAGGAGTTTTGGTATAGTGTTTTTTTCTTCAGCTGAATTGTAGTTCTCATTTCAGCTAAACTGTCCTACCTGTCATTTATTTATTTTTTTTTTAATACTGCACAGTGGAGCAGAGTGAAGGTTGAGCCAGGTACTTTATCTGAAGTGTTATACCTTATTATGTATACTTCTGCTTTCTGTTAGTGTGATATTTCTTTCCTTCAAGGTTCTTACCTGTAATCGAATTTTTAAAAGGTGTTTGGCTAAGTGTATAACTAAGAATACCATGATACACAGAGATAACTGGAAAAATCAAATCAGATATAAGTTAAGATGGACAAAAAAATCGTTATTGCTGTGTTCCTTACTCCCAGAAAGTGAACAAAAACTATTTTGTAGAACATGAACTGAGTGCCCAAAGCAAGGCAAAGCTTTACAGTATGCTTCCAAGTTTCAAGGCTATAGTAAGCACTGGGGACTAAAATGACTTAGATCCTGCTTGTTTTCTAGGAGAAGCAGTAGCAATATACTGGGCTATGGATGGGCAAAATGACCTTGTGGAACTCAGCAATACTTTTTAAACATAAAATCACTTAGTAGTGACCAAAAAAAGTGTAAAAAGACACTTGAGTTGCAGTTTACATTTATTTTTAAAGCTTGTAAGTCATGCAGGAGGCTGAGATTTAAATAATTATTGTTAGAGCTACTTCACTGAATCTAATTCCGTGTACTTAATCACAGCCAGGAGGAATTACTGATTGTAGCAAATTGCAGTTTGCCAGCACAGTTTTTTCCCTTGCACTGACTCTCTGTCCTTAGTTTCTGTTTTTACTCCGTGTATTTTGGTCATTTCAAAGCAGAACACAGAAAGGTTTTCCTGGATGATTTATATCACTTCCTTAATACTTTATATGAGCTAATATAAATGGTGTTTTCTCTTACATTATCTGTATGAAGGGTATTGCAAAATGTCAGCCTGTTATGATTGCTTAGAAAACTTCCAGTCTTTTTATAACCAGTGTGTACTAATTTCTTTTTTTTGTCTTGGAGGGTATTCTGCACATGCTCTTCATTTCCCTTATCACAGTTCCTTTTAAGAGCTGCAATTAACTGCCGGCCTATAGCTCTCAATAATCAGTTTGGCTCTTTCTCTGTTTCTAACTGGTAGAAGAAATTTCAGATCATAGTTTCTGAGTTAACAGGCTTGTCTACTATACTGTTCAATACCATTGCATTTCTATTACTTCATCCTTTACTGCTGTATTTTTTGTTTAAGAATTTCCATTTTCTTTCTGGTACTCATAGTGCCTCTGACTTTGTGTGTATATAAGGTTGTTTAAGTTTTGTCTGAGTTTCACTGTGAAAGCTGAAGGGGAAACTGTAGGCTACAGGTCATCCTGTAGCTGGTTTGATAGTTCTCAGTAGCTCCAGAACTAAGCCAGGCGGTACTTGCTGGTGGTCACATTGTAAGTCACTCAGTTCAGAATAACTGTCAGAAGATGCTGATGGGTACACATGAACAGATGATGAGCAGTGAATATTTAGAAATGTTGTTGTAGTCAATAGACCAAGGAACCTTTGGGTAAAGCTATTTTTAGTTGCTTGGCAGTCAAGCTCTGAAGTTTATTCTTTAGGTATAGACACATAGCTTGTCTTTTGGTTTGTTAATGGAATCTGATTTGCGTATCTGGGAAAAAAAAAATCTGGTTTACTGATGAAGAGGTAAAGAATTTCTGAAGGAGGGCAGATCTTAGAGGAAAAAAAAAAGCATAGTGAATCTTGAACTTCATATACTTGCCAAAACCAGGTAGAATGTCACTGATGTTAATTGATCTGCAAGGCTCACTCTGGGGTCAGTTTTAAAACATTCTGCTGATAGTGTCTATCTAATTTAGTAGATATCTTTGAATTTGTCATTAACAGGTTTCTATTTATAAGACTTTTCAAAGCAAAGCACACAGATTCCTCAGGTCATGAGCAGCCAGTTTGTACTTATGCTATAATTCCATCTGCAATACTGTATGCAGTAATCAGATTGTCAGATGAACTGGAAATGATGAATCCACAAAAACTAGATTCATTTACTGAAAGATTCTGACTATATTCCCTCTTACTACCTTTTGTTTTCCCTGTCCTTTATGCTTTATGTAATGATATGCTTTTTTTTTTGTGATGAGAACACGATCAGAAAGGAAGACCCCACCTGGAGTACTGCATCCAGTTCTGGAGCCCCCATTACAAGAGGGACGTGGACCTCCTGGAGCGTGTCCAAAGAAGGGCCATGAGAATGATCCGAGGGCTGGAGCAGCTCTCCTGTGAGGACAGACTGAGAGCGTTGGGGCTGTTCAGTCTGGAGAAGAGAAGGCTCCCAGGGGACCTTATTGTGGCCTTCCAGTATCTTAGGGGGGCCTACAAGAACGCTGGGGAGGGACTTTTTAGGATGTCAAGTAACAACAGAACTAGAGGGAATGGGGCAAAGCTGGAAGTGGGCAGATTCAGGCTGGATGTGAGGAAGAAGTTCTTCATCATGAGAGTGGTGAGACCCTGGAATGGGTTGCCTAGGGTGGTGGTTGAGGCCCCATCCCTGGGGGTCTTTAAGGCCAGGCTGGATGAGGCTCTGGGCAGCCTGATCTAGTGGGAGGTGTCGCTGCTCATGGCAGAGGGGTTGGAACTGGTTGATCCTTGTGGTCCCTTCCAACCCTGACAGATTCTGATCTGTTTTGGCAGAGGACTTTGGAGCCCTGGTGGCTCAATGGTTGGACTTGATGACCTTCCAATCTAAATGATTCTATGATTCTATGATGTAATTGACTGAAACTAAAATTCTTAATTTACAAATGATCTGTGTTGTAATAGTTGCCTACTAGAGGGAATGATGTTGTCAGGAGTAGACTTTCTTATTGAGGTGAGCACCATCTGTATAATGAACTATGAAACATGGGGATTCTGCTTGACTCAGATTGTCTTGTAGGAAAAATTTTCTTAAATGTTACTCAAGATTCAACAATTCTTGTATCAAGATTGAAAAATAGTGTTAACAGTTCTTATTTGATTAGCTACACCTAATTTTTCAGTAATTTACAAAGCTATTAAAAATAGCAACTTTGTATGGTGTATACTATATAGCTGCATAGGATTAAGTGACGTGATCACTTATGCTCAGTGAATAAAACTAATGCAGTTTGAATCTTTTTCTGATATTCTTTCACCATGTGGTATTTTGTATTAATAAACACTGAAATGGCAACTACATGTCAATCTGGATTTAATCTGTACTTAGGTGCTGTATGTCTCAGACCATTCTCTAATGCCATAATTTAGCACCTTGTTCCCTCCAAGCTCCACTCTGTCAAGTTACATTTGATCCAGAAAATGTGGTAAAAGAATTAGTTAGATGTATTCTGGATAATGAATTTATTGCTTATCGCCACAGATGGTTTGAAAAATACACTTTATGTCGTTACACAATAGAAACCCATTTTTATTTTCCCAGTTGATGGTGTAGAGAAGTAGGCACTGTTAGCACACATGGATGGTGTTTACTTGCAAAAAAGGCTTTCCAAGAAAGAGAGGTCCTGATTTTAGGATCCTGCTGACGACACTGATTTGTTTTGAATGGGAGATTTAGATCATTTAAAGAACCACTGTCAAAGGTATTAGCAAAAGTAATTTTAATATGAAGTTGTAAATGTGCAACTTAAGAAAATTCAATGGGAAGGTTCACTCTATTACTGTATGGCACAATCATTTGAACAAAGTGATTCAAAATTAACATGACACAAAGTTGCCGGACTACAAGGTTATGAGTGATATTGGCCACTCACCAATGAACTGCTGTTGCTAAAAGTTTTTTTTTTTGCTTCGAGGAGCAACCTTGAGAGATGTCCCAGCTCAAGGAGAAGTCACTGCCTGGCAAGGAGAACTCAAAGGTGGCTCTCTTAGCCTGTTGTCCTCCTGGTCTTTCTTCCTTTGCAGCAAAGGTGTTGAGCTGTGATTCCCTCTTGATTAATCTTAGAATCATAGAGTCCTTAAGGTTGGAAAAGACCTCTAAGGTCATCAGGTCCAACAATCAACCCAACACTACCATGACCACTAAACCATGACCTGAAGTACCATGTCCACAAATTTTTTGAACACCTCCAGGCATGGTGACTCCAGCACGACCCTGGACAGCCTGTTCCAATGTCTCAACACTCTTGCAAGAAATAAATTATTTCTAATAATGAATCACAGCATTCCCTGGCACAACTTAAGCCCATTTCCTCTTGTCCTATCACTAGGAAATGCAAAATCTTCCACCAGCTTTTTTTCTCCTTTCTTTCACATGGCAGTGTCAATACTTGTGTACTAAACACACCTTCAGTCCCACTCTCCTGCTCTTTCTCTTCTCCCAGCAATTCCACAGATGGTCTTGCTGCATTGCATGTTGTAGACTAAAATCTCAAAGCTTGCTCTGAGCTGTTAGCATACATTTAGTATATAAATAAATCTCCTAAAGAAAACTGAATACCACAGACCACCTGATTAATACATTGAAAGATATTATTTTTACTGTTAAGAATCACCATGAAAAAGAGAAATACATATTGGAAATGCATTTTTTTTTTATTTTTATGAATTGCACTGTGGCATTATTGGCAGTTATATTACTGTTTACCATGAAACAGGTGAAGCTTCACATAGTTACAAAGATCACCCTCTACCATCTGCTTTTGTGTTGAAAGTATTTTTAAAATAAAGTTGATCTCTCACTATGATGTTTCTAGCCTAAGTGTTGAAATAATTCAATCAAAATAATGTGGTAGAAGGCAAAAAAAAAAAAAAAACTTAACTGCTCTCACACTCAGTAGGATTGGGTGACTGTATGGTTTATGGAATTTGATCTTTTGATGGAAAATTTACGTTTGTGATGAAGCTTTGGAAAAAATGAGCTCTTCTCTCTGCACTTCAATTTCAATACCTATTTATAATTTAGATTTTGATTATAATTCAAAATTCCAGCTGGGAATCTGGATACAGAACACCTGCAAGCTAATGTTTGGGGTTTTTTAAAAGTTTTTAAATAAAGCACCATAATTTGAAATGTCAAATTTTGCACAGTAGTGATCAGAGCCATTTAAAAATGTTTGAAAACAAAATTTTGAAGCTTTGAATATTTTCAATTTAGATTGCTTCTTAAAGTAATTTCACAAGGCTACCCAATAAAAGAAGCAACTACTAATTTCTACTGTGTGAATTTAGAAAAAGTTATAATATGGAAATTTAAAGCTATGGAACAAGTCATAGCTGATTAGCTTTCCAGTAAGATCCGTAGCTGTATTCTGTAAGGTGTGAAATCCTGCTTTGCTCTGCCCTAAAATAATCTGAAAAATTATGTACAATTGATCTTGATGTGTGAAGCTAAGTAGTCAGTGAAAAGAAATGGAAAATAATCTTTCATTAATTATGGAAATGACTGTGACAAGGTAGGAAAATATAGATGATGCAACTTTAAGAATGCAACCTCCACACTGTTGCAGATACATTAAAAAAATTTTTTCCAATAGTATGTGCTCCAGGAGACTTAAATCTATTTTAGATTCATATTTACATTAAGCAATCCAACCAACAGAAAAAGAAAAAAAAAATACAAAAACGAAATGCACAAAAAACCCTCAACCCTCAAACCAACTTATAGTGAGCAGGGATAAACTCCTGGGAGTTATGTAAAATACTATTTGAAAAGTGTATTAAATACAGTTTTATAAATAAAAAATTTGCAGTTCAGACAATATTGTCTTTTGAGAGTTTTTTTGGTTCTAAAAAGTGAAGAATCTGCTGAAAGGCAAAAGAATGCTGTTCAACATAGATAAGTCATAGAAAAATTAATCGATAAGCTGTGAGGTTACAGAGTGAATAAACCAGTACTGGTTCTGAATGGTAAAGGAACACAAAGACTTTGAAAAGTGCTTAAATTAATAATATGTGGGCTTTGTACCTGGAACATCCTTTAATTTCCTCCTTGATGGTGTACAGTTAGTGGAGAGATAGTTTAGTTTTCTCCTCTGCAACCACCTCCTTACTTCAACAACTTAGCCAATCAAGAAAGTCATTAGTAAATACTGTTGGCTAAATCCAAACAAATGCTTCTTTACGCTGCTTTATGTGCACTTTCAAGTGATTAGAGTGCCTCTGGAATTATAGGGAAATTTAAATTGTTGGTTAGGAAACAAAACAAAAATCTCAGCATAGTATGTGGTCTTTGAGAAGGTCACATCAAAACATAAATGGATTTCAGATTTACAAAAGATCAAGCACTTTGGAATGTGCATTGACTGACGGGATTGGGTTCTGGTGTTTGAATATTATTGCTGGACTTAGAAATGTAAAAGGTGCAGAAAAACAGTTCCAGAGTCTGACTTCTCTCATGGAACTGTGCTTGTGCATTTGTGGGTACCTTTCGCACCTCACCACTTCCCAACAGGGGTTCCAGTGTGTAAGTCTGTAGTACGCAGATCTTGCATGGAAAGAACTTTCCCAGGATCTTCCCATGACAACTCTGTATTGGTTATGAAACTTACAGTTTGCTTCACTTGGAAAGGTCTGCTGGCAGACTCCGAACTCACAACTGTGTATTTGCAAATTGCTACTTGCGTGGATTAATTTAGAACAGTCAGATCCTGGTTCACAGCTGAATCTTCTAAGCGACACAAACAAAGAAGGGCGCTTTTATATATAAATGTACTGTTGAATATAATGTTACAGCATTAAGTGCCATCAAGATTACTTGAGTGGTAATCAGGAAGGCGTTAGGAAGATCTGAATAGCATTTCTTACAAGATATTTACTGATGAGTGAACTAAGACCCTGTATTTTCATACTGTGAAAGGGAAAATAATGATACTAAACCAAACTGGGAAGTTTTGGTTATTTGGGGAAGCAAAACGGGTATTTTTGTCGAGGAAAGGTTCTCACAGTTTTGGTATTTATGTTTGATATTAACTTCAGTCTTTAGTCTGGGAACATGAACCAGTGTGTCCAGAGAATTGTGTAAGAAGCTTGCTGAGAAGAACAGGGAACTATGTCTTATGTATCAAAGAAAACCTTGCTTCAGTTGGGGTAGAAAAGGATCGGGGAAGAGACAGTTTTCATTTTAAATCCTGTTGACTGGACGGTAGTTCAAGGAACAGAATGTGGAAGGCACGTCTCTTGTTTGTAAATATATGTCAGTCTCGATGGAAAACGAAAGAATGAGATCCACTGATTCTTATGCTAAGTATGTAAGAAAATAAAGTAAAAAATAATCTATGTTTTAAGAAAATAATAAAAAAGAGAGCCAGACTTTAATGTCTTTATGTCTCCCTGGGGAAGGCCCGTCCTTATGCAACTTAGGTGCTTTCAGCAATTTCCATATCAAGACTACTTACAGCAAATTAGTCTGAAAAATCATTCTGTACTTAATGGTAACCTAAGATAAAGATCAAATAAGTAATAGAATAAGTGCAATTATTCAGTGCCTGAAACACTTGAGAAAGCATTTTTTTAAAAATGTATAAAGTATCTGCTAGAAAATTCAGGTAATGAATAAACTGGTAGAAATTGGTCAGAACTCACTTGAATTAAGTGATGGGGGTCTGCCCATGGTTCACTGTGAGATGTGTCAGAATTGCTTTTTCCTCAAGTGGGTCAGTTCTTGGCTATGGGCAGATGGGTTGGTCTTGACAGTGTTGCTGTTGCATAGGGGAAAAAACAGGTTATCACACATTGTTATGTAAGCATATGACACTGGCAAGAGTTTCTTGGTTTATGATTTTGTAACCTACATCTAGGATATAACCAAAGGTAGATTCAGACTTTCCAGTCTCCATATATTTTATGATATGCAAAAAGCACATTACCATCTGCTATTTATTCTGTGTACAGTTTCGTAGAGATTATGGAACAACTCACGTGGAAAATGCGCTGAAATTTTTCTGGAGCCAATAGAATACAAATAATTCTCATTTGTGTTTTGCTCTTCTGTATTTAAATTTACTACAACGAGAAATGAAAATGTGACTAAATGATTCTATGATTCTATGATTCTATGACTAGTGGGGCATGAAAGTTAGACAAAGGCTGTTTCAAACTAACCAATTAAGTTAAAGGGTTTTGAGGATCTGCATGGAAAGCCACCCTTTAGATTAACTGGGGATTTTAAAATGGAATAAAGAACATTCCTTGTTTGGAAAATAGCCTAACTGGATAAAATTATGAAGTGATCTGAAATTCTTTGGAGCAAACTAAACTAAAACCATGATTCAGACTAAAATATTGATGACATATTAAGAAGCCTTAGAAAGATTCATGAAGGAAATCTGTGATCCCGATGTTAATGAGGAAGCATGGTCTAACAGACAAGGAACTTGTCTGGCCAGTGGCAGGGGCAGGGGAAGGCATTTTTGGTTCTGCCTCTGCCTGCAGTGTGAACGAGGCCTTTCTCCCGCCTGTCTTGTTACGGGCTGCCAGTACAACAGTTACTGTGTTAGTGTAATACCAGTAACAGCCTAGAATAAGACAATGGAATGATCTCACAGTGGAATAATTCAGAGAAATTGGGAAAAGTCTGAGGCGTCACCAGAAGTTCAGGAACAACTTGCTAATTTATTGCTACAGAGCAAAAAGGATCTGCCGATGGAGTCATGTATGTTCCAAACCCATCCTCTGTGTTTGCAATTGCTAAAAGAAAGTAGTTCTGTGGGGGACAGTCCAGTCTCAGTATCCTCAGTTTTGTAGTTGATGTTTGGTACCCCATGAAGATGATCTGATACCTCTGTTTAGGATTATTCTCTAGAGGACAGAATGACTACAGCTTAACTGCTGGGAATAACATTTAAGTCAAGACAGCATTTAAAATAAAAGCAAAAATGAATTTATTTTACTCCCGTGAAAAAACTTACTAAAGCAGTTATGTTTAGAGACTGATACAAAAGAATAAACAAATACTTACAGCTTTATGGCAGCTTCTATCTTTTACTTTAAGATGTTGTCTCAGTTCCCTTCCCTTACCCAATTGTTGAATTAAGCTAACTATAAAGATGTTTCACACAGCTCTTGTGTGATGGGATCGATTTATTTCTAAAGCCCCATTCTTAGGCTTGTTATCTCCAAAGTAAATACTATTTTGAGGTTAAATAATCCCTTTTACTTTACTTTTTCTTAGCTGTGTTTCTGTTTAGTGCAAACTCACTCTTATGTCCCTGTGGATTACAGGTAATTCAAGGCACCCTGAATTTATCTCCTACATGTTAAGTTTGCATTCTATCTGGTACAGCTTTCCTGCTGTGATCCCATTGGAATTCCTCACCAAGGCAAGAGGTTTAATATCTGATTAGTCTATAAACAAATCTACTTACACAATTCCTCACCAAGGTAGGAGGTTTAATATTTGATTAATCTATAAACAAAGCTACTTGCACAATGAAAATATGCCTTTAGGTTCAGTTGGATACCATTTGAATCACATCTCTGTGTGTGGCAGTTTTATATATATATATATATATATATGCAATTTAAAAACAGGTTGATTTAAAAACTGTTTTATTATAACAACATATAATTGACAACAATGCATGCAGGTCATTTCAAGATATTCAAAGGTCTTAGTTGTATTAACAGACTAGCTAATTTGAGGGTGCCAGACTGTTATATTGCTTGCTGGGACGATGACTATGACAGTGGTAAGGAATTACTGTTGCATAATTTCAGTCGTTTTCTCACCGAAGAGAAAGAGCTTGTGTTTTTTTCATTATATGTGAAATGAGTAATGAAAAAAGGTGCTTCATCACGTGATTATTGTAAAGAGTAATTAATGTTTGTAACTATGTGGGCATATTCAAATGGAAGTTGCAAAGAGAGCAAAATGAACATGTGAGATGTGTTCAAAACCTTCCTTTCATTGGTAGACTGGTATTTTTAAGAAATGTATTTTCATATGGCAAAACATTCTATTCACAGCTAGAATGGGAAAGGACCAAGCTAGCATATATTTTGGACCAGAAAGTTGTCCACACAGAATGCTAATATATTCTGTCTTCTGCTTTGTACTACTGGTTTTCGAGCTTTCAAAACGGTGTTTGACTGGCAAATGAGGCATAGTAAATTCAGTGGAAAAAAGGTGGATGATCCAGTGTGGCTAAATGGAACAAACTGATCACAGTTTGAACACAAACAATTACTGAAATTACTATCATTGTATTATTTCTGTTATGGTTTTGATAACAGAACAATATTACTCTTCCTTTGTGCTTTCTTCCAGAGAGTTCCCAAAATAGTTAAAAATCTATTGTTTTACAGGTCTATTGCTGATTTTATTTGAATTCCAGATTTAGGAAGAACATAACATCAGTGAACTGATATAATTTTTCCCTTTCTTTGTGCATATTATGTAAAGATATTTTGAAAGCAGAGAAGAATCCAGCTGCATAATCTCAAAAAAGACTGTGCTGATACACTGCTATATTTTACTGTGTTTATTACATCAGGAGTCATTACCTAGGTCAGAAACCCTTGGCTAAATATTAACCTCTTTCGTTACCTCTATTATGGTCTTACCCATACCCTGCTTATAAGTACCCATTATCTCTGACCCGTCCCATTTCTTTTCTACAAATCATGGTGATATCTAGGAGGTTATTAAGGTTAAATTCTTTTTTTCATCAGAAAGTCAATTTCCATTTAGAAGGTATAACATCTATTGTTATAATATAAAATAGTTTATCTTTAAAGGATGTCATCTGTCATTGTTAGCTTTCTGGCAACTCTAATACTACCAGTTATAAAGAATAAAATTGCTCTGGTGGAAGAAACTGAATGTTCCGGTATAGCAAACTTCAAATCATAGAATAGTTTGGGTTGGAAGGGTCCTTTAAATGTCATCTAGTCTAATTCCCCTGCAGTGAGCAGGGATATCTGCAACTAGAGTAGGTTGCTCAGAGCCCAGTCCGACCTGACCTGGAATGTTTCCAGGAATGGGGCTTCTACCACCTCTCTGGGCAATCTATGCCAGTGTTTCACCACCCTTGTTGTAAAACATTTCTTTTTTATATCTAGTCTTAATGTTTTGTTTTTCAGTTTAAAAATGTTGCCCCTTGTCCTGTCACAACAGGCCCTGCTAAAAAGACTGTCCCCATCTTTCTTGTAGGGTCCCTTTAAGTACTGGAAGGCTGTTATAAGGTCTCCTCAGAGTCTTCTTTTCTCCAGGCTGAACAAACCCAGCTCTGACAGCCTGTGCTTATAGGACAGGTTCTTCAGCCACCCAATCATCTTTCCAGCCCTCCTGGACCCCCTCCAACAGGTCCAACAAGTTTTATCTGAGTTTTCCTGGAATCATGTACTACACAGAGGCTTAGTTCTGGTGTTATAAATTATATTTGTTACTCAAGTAGATAATTGTCGAATATATAAATTAGGCCAATATTATTAGCAAAACTTTTCTTTTTTTTTTCCCTCCCAGAAGTAATGTGACTTAGTTCTCAAAGAAACTAGGGGAAAATTTCATGTCATACTTCGATATTCTCTATCTATTAATTGAAGTCTATGAGGAATATATTTTAAACAAAACATAAATGAAATAATTTATTAGAATTGGTCATTTATTTCCTCTGCAGCAAGGATCCGATGTCTATGATGTTCGTGTGAAGATTTTTCAGTTACTTTAAATTCCGTCTTTATTTTATTGAGAGGAGGAGGAGCAGGAGAATAAACTGACATCCTTACTGGTACTGTGAAAGCTGTTTATGAGGTAAAATTGCAGCTCAGCTGGATAATCTCTGAGCATGTCCTGCTTCTTGCTTTCCTTTTTGCCATATGCAGCACTTGACTATAAAAAATAGGGAACAAAGTAGCACTACAGTAAGCAAGGAATTACTTATGTCTATTGTGAGGATTGTTTGTCACTAAAACAGGAAAGAACAGAAATCTTTATGCACCCATTGGAGGAAGTTTCTAAACTTTCTAGAATCCTAGAATAATCTCTATCCCTTGTAAGCGCTAGGTGTCTCGGAAATGTGGAAACATTAATTCTTTGGACAAATCTTGTAATGTGCAAGAAAGTATCCAGGTGAGATGTTTGCTGTGGTTGAGACTATGGGACTTTGCAAGCCTTATTACAGAATGGTCATATGAAACGTACCAGATTCTGGAATTATGCTAACAATAATGAAACTTTGAGAAACTACCACTGTCATTTTTCTTAGAATATTTTTACATTTATGCCATGAGAATAAAGGGAAGGAAGCTTTAAAATGTGAATAAATCCAAAGGTCATATTCTGTCCCACTGCCAAAAAAACAAGTGCCCTTTTCTGCTGTCTGTTGACTTTTAAGTTCTTGTTATTTCTCTTGGCAAATTCCATTTTGAATTCAGTTTCTGTTTTGTGCAGCATAAAAAAATTACACATGCTATGTGGCATAATGAAGCATTATTGTAGTTCTGACTTCCTATTACAGGACTGAAAGTGAATTTTGCCAAGGCAAGCAGGCAGAAGTCATTATCATCTGATAGCTGCTAAAGGTCACAAGTGACAGGACCATAGGCATTCTTTTCATTAGAATAACATCACAGTTAACAAAGTAGAAACTGCTTTATTTTAGTTCTTGAAAGAAGTGTAAAGCTCAGGTTCATGATACCTTAAGGATAAGAAACAAGGTAGTTGATAGATATATAGTGTGTGGTTTTATGTATACATGTGGATCAAGACTTTTGTTTAGCAGAACTCTAAAACATTGAATTTTCTTGCAAACTTTCTCAGAGTTACTCAACTAATTCTCTCAAGTTAGTTGTTTCCCTAAAGTTTTAACCTGTGTTCAAATGTTGCTGAAACACAGGCTAAATTTTCATACATTTTCTTGGAGTGTTGTTTATGATGTGTTGTACTATTTAAGAAAATTAGGATTCTTCTTACAGACATTTAAAATACTTAAGTCTCTCAAATAGATATCTTTTGCCTCAGAAAGATTTGTCTTCAGGATCATACTAGAAAACACATCGATCAAACCAATTGCTTTATTTAAAAACAATATTCTGGCATTTGTGAGGTTTTGTTTGATGTCTGTCCCCACCCCCGTAATTTAATTGCGAAATTTGTCAGAACTAACCCTTTCACTGTAGATACCATAGAGGCACAAACTGACATTTGCTGAGAAAAGATAGTAATTGAAAGTTTCTGCAAAATCAAAAAGCCAACACCTTCTGGGTTATTTTTTTCAATTATTTGTTTCTCTAGTCTATCTGGTTACATCAAACCACTTTTTCAGAAAAGTTAATCAGCATCTTTGTGATTCTTTCTTCCTAAATATTGATTCTGCGCTTTTCTCTAGGTTTTGGCTTTAACTTGTTTCAAGAGAGAGGAAAAAAAAATAAATTAAGGGTAATGATTCATATGTTCTGCTACAAATAAATAAACCCAACTCTTTCAGGGGGAATTGTTTTCATTTTATGTCTCAGGAAGAAATATAAAGGAAAATCATGTCCTAAAAATGGTTAACACAGTAACATGTAATTTTATTACTTGGTTATGTTAGATTATGATGGTAGTGTACACCAAATTAAATATAAACAGATTGAAGGCCTCAGATGGTGTAGAAGGAAAAATCTACTTGACAAGGTGAGCTACGGGCCACTCTACTGACATAGGTAACAGCTTTTGGGCAGCCCTTTCAGCACTTGTTGAAACTTTTTCCTGTGTAGGTCCAGGACTTTGAGTCAACAAAGCTCTACCTACCTGCACCGTCCTTAGCTTGCAACTAAAAATTTTTACTGACTTCTGAACTTTTCTAGCAAAATCCAAAATGTTCAACTTGCTCCCCCTTTTTTCCAGACAAACCTTTTCCCCCCTCCTCCTTTCCTGTGGGCTAAGGCCCCTATCATATGTCTCAGGAAAGGAGAGACACATTTTTATTTTCTAAATGGGGAATCACAATGCTTCTTTCAAAAAAGGATGTGACATTTTCTGTCTCCATCTTCCTCCATCCCACAACCTCACTGTGTTGTACAAAACCACTGTGGGACAAACACCTACCGTGTTTGCCAAACACTGAACTCAGATTGGCAGACTATTAGAATAATCACAAATAAGTTTTTCTTAGGAATGACTTGTCCTGGTAGGTCTCTGTGTTAATTTTTCAGGGACAATATTTCATTTAAATATGTGTGAGGCATCTTCTCCCCTTGCCTTTTTTCTCACAGCCTCCACGTGCCTTTTCAATTCAGAGTTTCATTGTGCTAGAGCTGTAATACAAACCACTAATGCAATATTTCAGTGTTTCCAGACCTCTGAGATGTCATTTTGTTCTTGTTTGCTAGACTTTTATTTAAAGTGTTATATTCGATGTGTGGAAAGAGGAAAGAAAGGTCTTCAGGTCCATTAAAATTCAGAACAGGGCAACAAATAACGACAATGTAATAGAAAAGATTCCTCTCTTTCAACTTCTAGCTCTATGCATGTGTATACAAGAAAATTCCATATGGATGTTATTTCTGTGACTGTAGGCAATCATGTTGTACACTTCATTTGTGCAGCAAAGCATGGAGATGGCAGGCTCGAGTGTTTGTTTCTTGAGAGAAAGAGAACCCAAAATCTTTTGTACTAAAGTACATGGTTGTGACAGGACGTCCAAATGGTTTCACGGGAATACTGAGCGAACAGTATTTTGGATTTGATGAGTTCTGAGGGATTCAACTGGCAGCAGTGCTAAGAGGAATTATTTTTACTTGTCTTCTCGTCGTATAGCAATGATTGGTCAATTTTACCAGCAAAGCACAATCTACTCAGCACAGACTGAACACAGAATATTCTGTTCAGTTGTGTCCATCTGACTTTTCTTCCTAGATCTGAACTAAAAAGAGCTGGATTAAGTTCTAATTACATATTTAACCTTTGGCAGAATTAAGATGGAATTGTAAAGCAGGCCATGTAAAGATCTTTATTGAAGGTTAATTGCCTGTACTGTATAACTTTCTGTTTTACTGTACCTTACTTAGCTAACTTAAAATCTGAAAGGGCTGATGATCAATTATAACGGTTTGGACAGCAAAGAGGCCTATTCAGTTTCTCTTAATTTAGTGAGGACTACTAAACTGGCCTGGTCTTCCTTATGCTTGCTGTTTCACAGCACTGTTCACCCAACCAGGAACTGAGAAACTTCTGTCGTTTGCTCAGCCACATGGTCAAAGGATAATTAGTGCTGTATCCGGACTAATGTTCCTTCAGATTTTGTCTGGAGCCCGTTTAGCATTCAGGTGTGGAGATCTCCAGAAGTTACTAGGCTAATATCATGATGTTTTGTTGTGTACCTCTATTGACCTTTACCAATGAGTGCTCATTCATTGCAGCATTACACTTGATATATTGTGAAGTTGTTTAATATTTCCATTACCTAAACTGTCATTTTCTGATTTATAATCTCTGATGTCTATAAGAGATAATTAAGAAAAGCAAATCAACTGCTAATCTTGGGTAAAATCCTGCTTGTTACACCTATTTAAACATGACAGGATTTATGTTATTGTGGATTTAGTTGTTTCTTGTGTAAATTGACAGACTCAGGATCTGACATCTGAAATGTTCTATCATTTTCAGAGAAATTTTAACTGTAATTTCTGAAGCTTCTTGCCTGCAGAAACTAAAACTTGTTTTAAGTGAATAAGACAGACACTTGCCCAGGACATTCAGGTATCTACCCAGTCTAACAAGGCTCTCAAATTAAATAATTGAGGCCCTTGCAAAATATAATTTCCTTTTGAAGACGGGGATAAAAGTGATTGATTCAAGATGAAATTACTGTAACTTCTATGGATAAATGTCAATCATGAGTGTGGAATTTTTTTTTTTTTTTATATTAAAAAGAGAATATAGCCACTGAAAAAAATCCCACTACTGAAGCTCAAAATTTAGATGTGTAAGCAAATATAAACATTCCAAAATGTACACACGGTTTAGCAGTATAACATGCTGTTGCAGCTACGAGTACAGAACATCATTTCTGAGAAAAGCAATAGCTCATTGAAATACTAAAGTCTGAAACTGCTGGTAATGGTGTCAGATTGCTATAAAGAAGTTTGATCATCTTCAATAGTCGCTAGAGACCAAGCATGAGATGATGTTGCCTACAGCCTGGGATCAGCAGATTACCCCATTTGTCATAAATTATAAATATGACATTGGAGGGGGCTAGTCCAGTAGGGCCAAATTACTGGAGGTATCTTAGAAAAGGATGCTGAGAAGGGAATTAGTGGTATAATGCTTCAGGTAGGTGAGGGCTTTAAGGCAATATGATTTGGAAATTAAAGCTAATTTAATGAAATGCAAGATCCTTTGTAGGGGCTCTTGAGTATGTAAGTGCCTGCTGAAGAAAGAAATAGTGCTCAGTATATACTGAGGAGCCTGCATAATTTGTAGGAACTAATGTCTCCTATTGTATGCACTATACTAGTTTACATTTGAGTGTGAACACTAAAATATATAGACATATTTATTCTTGTGTTTGTGAAATGAAATCTATTTATGCTTTGGCTTTGTAAAATGAATCTTGTATAGGCTTTGAAAGTAGAGAGTGCTTTTTCCCCTGCTTAGCCAAGGTGTCAGTTCTGTAGATGTACACCTTGTAAGGTCTCTTCAGGGATTTCACTGCCCTGTATTAATTTGTTTTGTGGCTTTTCTTAAGAGTCCCATTTAGAATTAGATAATATCAATAATCTAATCCTATTACTGTGTAACTGGAACTATTTTTTAAATTTTAATCTCTAATGTAACATGGGATCTTTAAATGTTTCTAGGATGTGAAAGAAATTAATTCTTTTTTTGTTTCATGTCATAGCCTTCCTTTTTCCTATTCTGTTTTTTATTTTGCTAGTTTTCCTTTTTCCTTTTCTTCATAAATATTAAGGTTTTGCTGGAGTTTGCCATTCCTCAATATGTTTTGGTTTAGTCCTCAAGACATGTGTGATGGAGTGGCAATAATTTTGCTGCTTCTAAAAGAAATTATCAAACCCTGTCAGTCTTTACTGAGCTTAATTCTTGGTAGTTATGTCCAGCAGTAGAAACGAGAAATCTGTCTTACTACTTTAAGGATTTTTTTCTTTTTTTTTTGTATTGCCTGTCTGGAAGAAATTTCAATGTCTTGAATTCTTTTGATGAACAAGGTAATATGATAACTCCTACTGTATTCATCACCTAGTACCAGAAACATTCCTCTATATATAGACACTGTAATAATTTTTAAGAGTTTTCCCCAAATAACTTGCACTAGAAAATAGGTGAGGTGAGATTGTATGTGTGATTTCCTTTGAGCATGTGAAGAAACAATAATGTGAGTAGTGGGATCAGTGGAGGATGTAGAACACAGGGACTAAAAAGGATGCAGTTGAGTCTGAGACAGCTGGCTCCAACAATGGGCATCAGTAAGGGTGGTGGAAGTCAGCATATAGAACAGTTTTGACAACTGTAGCCCTGTCAGAAGCTGAGAGAGATTTTAGTCTCTGCTCTGGTGAGATTAATGCACCTCTAGTTTTTGTCCAGTGGAAAAGCACAAACACTCACTGTGTTCCTGTTTTACAGTACTAAAAAAGAGAAGAACAAATTTGGGGAGGACTTTTTACTGTCATTGATCTTCTTTTTCCTCACACCTAAAAATGTTTTGGTTGTTTGGGTGTCATGTCATCCCCCGCCCCCATCTGGAATTCAACATGTTTCTGTCCCTTACAGATACTGTGTGGAGTCTGGTGGTTTATAATGATCCAACATACCTGAAAGTATTAATTAAAATTCAGTCCATAATTTAAGTGGAGTTTTAGTATACACATTTTATTGCATTGGGCATAGGTTGACAAGCTCTGCAGAAATTTTAATAGTATAACATCTGTTGATGAACTGTTATCTGACTAAAGAAAGCATTTTGTCTAAGACTTCTTTGTCTAAGACTGTGGTAACTGCCAACAGATTTTGAATTGTGGTTTAATTTTTTTTTGTGAGCAGAATAATACTCCATCCTTTAGTCTATGTAAAAATGTAAACAATAGATTGCTATGTTGAACACACTAAAAGTCATTAGTTAGCATGTTACTAAAAGAATTAAACACAATGGATCTAGATATTTAGATTGCATGGAGTGAAAAATCAAGAATTATTTTTGCATAGAATAGAAACAGCTTTTGTTGCTGCTTTTTAAATGTAATGGTTTGGGGTTGATTATGAAAATCTTTCTACGGATTGTGGTGATGGTGTTTCTGAAGGAAAGAATTGGTATAAAACTATGCAATTAATGATAACTACAAACCAGTCTTATGAAGTACAGGTGCCTTAGTGAGTAATGAAATTCTTAAATTACAAGACTATTGCTGTGGGTGATTAATATCAGTAAAATCTCATGGAACAATTCAGTTTCTCTGACTGAACTAGTTGACATTCATCCTTGCTGTTAGAGGCAAGCAAATCCAGTGCACTTAACATCCAGGGATTTTGCCTTCCCACTCTGCTAGAGCTGAGTTTGTCAGATTCTGTGAGTGGTCCTAGGCCGCTAGATGGAAAGCTGCTCTGGTTTTGCTGTGCCCAAGGTGCAGCCAAATGCAAGGCTCAGCATGTATTTGCAATAGATGAGCACACCATTCAAACACAGCTGGCCACACAGAAACAGCATCTACATAAACACACACTGCATGAGTAGCTTAATCCTGGGTCTACAGGTTAATAATTGTGGGAACAGCCTTTTCCTAAGGTGTCTCTGATCCTACTCACTGGCCACTTCATCTTGACATTCACTCAGATTCACACACCTGCATACGCTGAGGTCTCCCCAGTAGCTCTCTCTTTCCAGTTGCTGGTCCCTTGTCACCTGCCTTTCAGACTCACAGTTCCTCAGCACTGACTGGCACTCCTGTGCTGCTTGCTGCCTTGTCAGCCTTGTGGTTCTGTAGTGTTTGCATACACAGACTCAGAGTAGAGAGCATACTCACGTGAAAGGTAGGTAGAGGCTTTAACAAAAATATGGGATATGCAATGATTAAATAGGGCTTGCTCAGACTAGTGCAAGACCAGCGGCTTGCTTAAATACATTCAGCTGCTTTTGTTCACCTTTCTCTGTGTTTTCCCATGCTTACTCCTCACTCAAATACCTTTATGCCTCCCTTTCACTTCCTGTAGGCCTTTAGGTGATAACACTCTCAGGTCATGTGGCCTTCCAAGAGAGAATGCCTTTAACTTAGTGGGTATTTGCTCCAAGGATATCATAATCTTTTTCTCATGGTGCAGGACTAGCTGTTTCAGTGTTTTCTGTCTTTGCTGGTTATGCTGCTTGGTTATGTTCATTGGGCTGCTTCTCATTGCGTCTGTGTTTATTTTCATAGAATCATAGAATCCTT